>NW_006203882.1:42035-58603 GCF_000334495.1 Tupaia belangeri chinensis
TGGTTATATACATGCTGGTGGGCCGTGATTGGTTGTAAATGGTGGGCCCTGATTGGTTGTTAATGGTGGGTTATGATTGGTTGCTTTTAGACCAATCATGAGGTGCCAGATATGCAAATTTGAGGGATTCTAGTGGCCAATCAGAGCAAGGTTTCGAAGGTCAGGTTTTTGGAAGGGAACCAATCATGGTAATTGTTTGCTCTCTGAGAAAACTCGGCAGACTCGCTGGTGTGCAGCTTCCCACACATTCTGTTGTTAATTTCTTGTATTGTATTCATTTCCCAGAGTTCTGTTTGATTCTTTCTTAGGATGTCTATCTCTTTATGGAATCCCTTCTTCATGTTCTGGACTAAACTCCTCATTTCCTAGAATTTATTTTATGTTCTTTCTTGCATCTCATTGAATTTTGTCACAGTGAACGTTTGAAACCGTGACATTTCTGTAAATTCTTTCATGGTATCCATCGTTGGTAAAAAGTCATTGTGTTACCTTGGGGGTGAGTTATTTCCTTTTTTCTCATGTTTCTTCTGCCTCTGCACTGGTTTTTAGTCCCTGATGCAATATTCAGTTCTTCCTATTATTGGGAACTATTCAGTAGTATCTGCGGAGGAAACATCATCCTTAGTTCCCAGGTGTGATCCTGTTAGAGGGCTGTGTCTTTCATATGAGATCAGATAAAGTTTATGCAGGTAACTTTAGGTGACTGGCTCTGTGTGGCATGAGATTGTCAAGGATTGGAACCACTCAAATTGAGAATTTATGAGCCTTTATTCCTGGCCAGGGACTGACACCTCACACCACTTGCAGACAGTGTCAAGGTGACAGCCCTGTCTGGCAGTTTCACAGAGCATTTAAGCACAACTCCAAAAGGGGGATTTCCAGCTTTTGGGGAGGGATCTACATGCCACTAGGTAGGGACTTTCCAGTAAGGAAGGGAAAGGAGGAAGGGTTCTGGGTAGGGGTCATAGGTGTGATACGCACAAGGGGAACTTAGGTGGGGAACTTGGCCAGGGGAGGAAAGGCTGTAAGGATTTCTGGGATGGCAGCTGCTAGAGTTGTGAAACTGCAAGGTTACAAGGGGGGCATAATTTGTAGGTATACTAGCAATGGGCTGGCAAGTTTTTGCAAATGTCTTACAAAAGTAAAATGGCTGTTAATCTCTTAGCCTAGCAGATTCCATTTTATGATTTGCTATGTTATTTTTCCTGTGACCTACTACAGCTCCTTTACCAAACTTTCAGCTTCTGATGAGATGGGGATGAACTACAGAGATATGACTTAGTGAAGAGTCTCAAGTCACCCACTGCACACTGTGCAGCACATGGACTGGAGGGTCTCTAGTTCCAATGGCAAACCCAGAGGGATGAGGGAGCCCTCAAAAGTAGACGCCTCCTGGAACCAGAACCAAGATCTCTCAGTGGATGGCTGGGGTCTGAAAATCAGGGCACATGAGAGTACAGCCCATGTGCCTGAATTTCAAATGCAAACTCAGGTGAGGTGGCACTTATGAGGAGAAATCAGAACCAAGGTCTCCCAGTGGACAACTGTGTCCCAAAAAGCAGGCCATGTCTAGTGTAATGTTTTCAAGGTTCATCCATGTCATAGCATGTATCAATACTTCATTCTTCTCATGGCTGAGTTATATTCCATTTTAGGGGTACACCACATTTTTAAAATTAATTCATCACATAATGTACATTTGGATTATTTCCTCTTCTCAGCTATCATGAATAATTCTGCTATGAAAATTTATGTGTAAAATTTATTTTATTTTTAAGAGACATTTTTTGCCATAGAGTGTGTGTGCTTGCTGGTGAGACAGAGAGATACAGAAAACAAGAAATCACCCATCCTCCAGGAGGGTGTCCACACCAGTCCCTTCTCCTCCACTCTCCTCTTGAGATTTTAGACACACACAGGTCCAGCATAAGTTTTGAACTGCTGGGTCCAGGACTCAAATTGTGGGTGGCCATGTGGCAGGCTAGTGCCAAAACCCCTATCCCATCCACTGCTCCCTGTGTGAATATTTTTAAATGACAGACTACTTTTGCTTATTTTCAAACTTTTTGGTAAGTGTATATTTTTGTATTTGACTTATTTTACTCAGCATTTTGTTATGAGTTTCAGCCATGTTTTTGCATGTAGAAGTTCATTCCCTTTTGTTCTACAAAATTCTATTGTATGCCTATACCATAATTGCTTTCAGGTTTTGTTTATATTGTTCCCAGATATTGTCAATGTAATTGAAATAATATTGGAGAAATATGGAGATAATATTGAATTTGACATGTGGTTTTAAAGTTCCTTCTAAGATTAGGAGAAAAACAATAGATGAAATAGTTACATAGAGCACACATTCTATATATGAATATTTCCATATTAGTATAAAGTACATAGTTTGCCTGAAAATGTTATCTTTCCACCTTCTTCATGCTATCCACAACTGAAAGCCCCTGAAGATAAAAGGTAGAAATTCAATGTAGTCAGTAATTGTGAGGCACATTTGCAGAGAATACTGTTTATTTCACATAAAAGTTTCATAAGAATTCCATTACATAAGATTAACTTCTGCATAAAGAAATATAACAAGAATGCCATCCCTTTTATATCAGTAATTGCAATTTAAATGATATAGTAGAAATGCAATTGGCTTTTTTAAAGGTATGCAATTTAAAAATAAAATACAATAATTATATTTACTTTGTCAAGTCTTTGGCTTGATTAAGGTAGCACTGTACCTGGACCTAGAGCACTCTAAGTAAGTCACATTCTTATAACCAAACCCTTGGAGCCCAGTATTTTGAGTTTAAATTCCAGCTTTGCTGTTCACTTGGAGTGGAATCTTGACCAAATCACTTCGCCTTTCTAAGCCTCCATTTTTCTCTATGCAAAATTGTGTAATAAAACCAGAAAGATCGGTAGTACGTAAAAGTCTTTTGAGAATTATGAGATGATAAAGGAAGAGATTCTTAAATCAGGCTTAAAAGAACATTTATTATTTAGGTTGGGGCTAAAATAAGATGAATATTCAGATAAAACTTTTAAAATGTCCTTTATCCAGATTTTTCCAAATAGTTGGTATTTTGCACAAATATATGTAATACAAATACATACACTCTAGTACAAGTCTACCTGTATATACATATATATGGACTAACATCTTACATTAACATGCAGGAGAATTGAAGAAACTTAATGTATATTATAAAGTTTTATCTAAGGATGATTGTTTTCAGTAGATAAGACAAAAAAAAAGTCTGTTCTCATTAAGCAGATGTAGAGACTGAAGCAAGGATACATCCAAAGATAAGACTAAGTTTAGGCAGTTACTTGTTAACAGAACAGGAGTGCAATCCCAGGCTCCTTGATTCCCTGCTCTATAACATTATTATTAACTCTTCACAGGTTGCAAACTCTTGAGCCTAGAGATCCAGGCTATACATATACCTTCACCTCATTCCAGTGTTCCTATATGGCTCATTTTATTCCATGCAAATTAAAAAAAAATAAGTCTTCTTAATCCCATCAGTCCAAGTACAAAATACCAAAATAATCTAATCTTGTGGGTCTTCACAGATTTCACTGGTATTCAATTCAGCAGACAAAAGCCAAACCCATAAATATCTTATATATATCTTCTCTAGCTTTGATTTTTGCTGAGATGACTCAGAGATAGGTCCTGTAAGCTTCTGAGAGGACCTCTGCTTTGGTTGGGAGGACCTACGAGGTATACACGTCATCTGAAAGAACCTTTTGTGTGACTGAATACACTGACATTTTGGTCTTCCTGAGGTTTCAGAAAACAGTTACATCCTCATCTTTTTCTCTATTCTTATACTTGTAGAAACACCATCTGGACTATCTGAAGAGGCTGAGAAAGTTGGAAAATTTTTAGTACTAGTTTCTTTGTATTGCAAAAATTTTGTCTGTGATCAAACTCTAGCCAGGCTCCTCTGAGTTCTTTTCTTAACTAGGTCTCAATCTTGGTCCTGCCCAAGACTTGAACACTAATATAGTTTCTAACAGTTCTAAGTTCTATCTCTAGCTGGATGACCCTAGCCTCCATTCAAAGTGCCTACCTGAAAAGACTCAATGCTGCCAAAAGAATTTACTGTTTCTTACAGCCAACACTTTGCTTTGAGAGTCCCCAGCTCAGCTGGCATTCCAGTACCAGAGCAGCTAGCAACCCTGTCCTAACAGGAAAGGAAGGAGAGATGGGCATGGGTGTTTACTGTACACATTTCATATGATACATCTTTTACCTGGTGAATGACCTAATGCCTAGTTGCCCAGTCTTCAACCAGGGGTTCCCTTGCACAGGAAACTTCTTTATACTGGCTGGCCATCCTTGTGTCTCTTGTCTGACTCATGTCCAGTTTACGCTTGTCTCACAATTGCTCTGGTAATGGGAACCCAACACTTTTTTGGGAAAAACATGGCCTGTCCATGATTTTTTACCTACACATCCTGGACAAGGAGGCCATAATGAGTTAGGAATCCTCTGACCCTGGAGAAATAAAAAGTCAAGCAGAAGAATAGCTTATACAAGTACACATATATATATGTATACATATATACATATATATACATGTGTGAGTTATTTTAAGTTAGTGGACAATGCCTGAGTAGTCCCTTTAAAGGAAACAGTTGGAATGAGGGAAGCCTAGTATGCTAGGTGGGAGAGATGCCACCAATTTCTTATCTCTGGCTACTGTCTTGAATTATTTGAGTATGGTATAATCTGGAAAATGTGTCAAGAGTGACTGTTTCTTGTCTGAGAAACTTAAACTTGTCTTGAAAATATATGACAAAGCAATATAAAATTGTATTCACTATATACCTGAGTATAGAGAACTTGTCTCCCAGTCTCTGAGAGTGTAGGAGTCAATAAAAACCAGTTAGCAAACCCAATTCCCTCTTTTCAGTTTTTGTAACTTTTTTGTTTTTTAGATATTTTTGTTGTTGTTGTTGTTTGTTTTGGCATAGGGTGTGTGTGCTTGCAAGAAAGGAAAGGGAAAGTGAAAAATTACCTCCCAGGGGGATGGCCACACCATAGTTTCTTCTCCATTCTTCTCTCATGATTTTGGGCACACATGCACACATTCCTGGTGTGATTCTCAAGCTACCAAGTGTCCAGGGCTCAAACTACAGTCAGCAATGTGGGAGTTCAGTGCCTTAACCACCATGCCTCCTGCTGGCCCCACTTTTTGTAATTTTTATTTCTGTAAGTATTGAGCCCATGCTTGCCTCCCTCCTTACTTCCTCACTCTCCCTTTATAACATGAGTCACTCCTGCAAAAATTGAAACTGAGTTCAGTTCACACTAGACTTGTCTCAATTATGATAGTTATTACTGATTAAAATCTGTCTTTACATTTTAACTAGTGTCTGGTTTTATATTTATCAGGATATAACAGTTATTTTCTTCATCCTGTCTCTCCTTTGTTATTTTACTATAAGCAGCATGAAGAAACCAATCCATTCCTTTAACACTTTGGAAATCTCAGATAAATAATCAAGTTCATTGTTTAAGTTTTGCTTCCCAAATAATGGCAGGATGTAATTTCACTAATCATTTTTCTATAATGTAACATTTTCTAACTGTATTTCTCACTTCCTTATGTGCCCTCACTTGCAATATTGTCCAAATCCAGATGTATACTAACAGTCTGATAGGGCTAACCAATAGTGTCCTAAAAGTTCAGATTCATGTTAATAGTTTTTTCAAAGTGTAGAGGTAGCAAAACTGCACTTTCATCTTCCTAGGGTCTTGCCCAAGTCATAGAATTAAACTGGCATAACAGATTAACAGGATAAAAGCATACAGATTTATTTATAAATGTTTTACATGGCACAGGGTCCTTCATAATTAAATGAAGACCCAAAGAAAGAAAGTCAGTTTCTTCTGACTCACTGTTTTATTGTTAGTTTATTTTCTTGCTTGCTTGCTTGTTTTCATAATTCAGTTCCTTGTGGTTATAGGATTGAGATTCCTATTTTCATGGTGGCTGTCTACTAATTGCTGCCTAATACCTGTTCTTGGCCCATTGTCCCCTGCCACATGGTCCTCTCTAAAGCAATGATGATGTTCATCTTCAAGACCAGTGTGAGAATATCTCTGACTTGGAATATCTTCAACAGGAAGAGCCCAGTTGGGCTCATAGAATTAGGTCAGGTTCAACCAGATACTTTTCATATCTTAAGGTCAGTTAACTGGGACATTAATTATATATGCAAGATTCCTTCACAGAAGCAACTAAATTGCATTTCAGTAAATAACTTGGAGAATATGTGTGTAAGCCAGAGTCTAACAATCTTTGGAGCCATCTTAGAATTCTGCTTGCAACAATGAGTTACTAATAAGTGGCAAACCAGTTTAAAAAATAATGTCAGACACAATAAGATGGAGAAAAAAAAGTAGTAGTGCAGAAAAGTGTGAGAATGTACATTTACAGAAAAACAGATTTTATGATAGAAAACTATGAAGGGAAAGTATTCCCACCAATTCTACGAAATAATACTTAATGACTGTACTCATCCTTCTTGAGTTTTAGTCTAGTGATGTCAGTTAAAAAGATTTTAAGCTTACTAGACATAGGAGTAAGTATACAAAGTATAAGTAAATGCTAAGATAAGGATTAGAACAGCTTTAGTGGGTATTTAATTTTTTTCTTTTCATATTCCATTTTAAGTCATCTCACTGCAGGTGGAAGTTATATTTTAGTTTGAAGTTATAACCAAATGCATTTAGATGCATTCAAATGCAGTAAAAAATAATCATGTGCATTCAGATATAAGTCTAAAATCTAACATTATATTTAATTGGAATATGAATATATGTTATATCTTCTTCCTAAGTTCTGCCGATGGTGTGAGTATGAAGATATTCAAAAAAGTTCATGGAAATGTGTATTATGAAAAAACTATATATGTATTTCAAAATAAGATTATGCTTGAATTTCATTTTTCTGCAGACATTTTTAAGTTCCTTCATATTTGTGACTTTTTACTTTCCTACTACAAATAGATCTTTTGAAATATGTGCACTGAAAATAATAATACTAATTTGTCCCGACCCAGGGGGACAGCCGAACAGGTTTCCTGAGTGAAGGAGTGAGAGCCGGGACAAGCGGCATACTGTTACAGAACGGAGATGACATCGTGTCTTCAGTGTCGTCTGTTTATTGTGGGCAGCAAGGTACAGCACGGAGACGACGCAGTGTTACAACTCTTCAGGGTCGCGTCGTCTATTGTGAGCAGCACGGAGATGACGCAGTGTCACAACTCTCCAGAGTCGTCTGGAGAAGATGTAGTGTTACAACTCTTCAGGGTCGTCTGGAGACTGTGCAGTGTTTCAGCTCTTCAGGCTTTCCTGGTCGTCGTCTTCTTCCTGGTCGTCTGTGTCGGTCTTCCTGGTCGTCTGGCTACTGTGGGCCAGGCATCGTGGTTATATACACGCTGGTGGGTTGTAAACGGTGGGCCGTGATTGGTTGTAAACAGTGGGTTATGATTGGTTGCTTTTGGACCAATCATGAGGTGCCAGATATGCAAATTTGAGGGATTCTAGTGGCCAATCAGAGCAAAGTTTCGAAGGTCAGGTTTTTTGAACAGAACCAATCATGGCAATTGTTTGCTCTCTGAGAAACCTCGGCAGACTCGCTGGTGTGCAGCCTCCCACACTAATTCTATTGGAATATTAACAAAATGCCCATTTCTGTAGTACTTTCTTCTAAAGACTTAGAACCAGAGAGTCAGCTATTTTTATTTAAACACTGCTTCGAGGACTATACTTTGAATGTTCAAAATGGCAAAGACATCAGATGTCAGGAGTTGTGAGATGCATAAAATAAAGATGGGGTTAGAAATTGTGAGTAAAAATGGGACAGTAGAGCCAGCCAGTGGCATTGTTCTTAAGGTGGCTTAATCTTCCATGGATGACAATGCAGTTCTATTAGTAGACTTGGAGGCTTGAAATAACATGCAGAGTACTTGTGCATGTGTGCCCAAAATCCTGAAGAGAAGGAGAGGTGGAAGAGAAGGGATTGTGGAGTGAGCATCCCCCATATAGGGGTGATTTCTCCCTCTATCTCTCTATCCAGCAAGTGCACACACCATCCACCAAATTAAAAATGAAAGTAAGTTGACATAGAACAGGGAAATTACAAGGCTCTTAATCAGACATCTCTATATGAAGCCCTTTGCACAGCCAGGAACAAGGAGGAAGGGATGAGCCAGCCTGAGACCTCCAAACTTCACCTTGCAGTTACAAAGCTAGAAGCCTCCACCATCATAGGGCTGTAGAGGTCTAGGTGAATAGTAGTCAAACATCTAAACATTGTGAGACTTTGGAGGAATCCTCTCGCCAGACTGAACCCCCAGCAAAGAGGGAGAAACTCCTCTTCATAAATATGAACTCAAAATTCCTCTTGTGGGGGAAGGCAGGTGGCATGGTGGTTAAGGGCATTGAACTCCCACGACCGACTGCAGTTCGAGTCCCAGACCTGGTGGCTTGTATGCTCTCTCTCTCTCTCTCACTGTCTCTCTCTCTCTCTCCTTCTTTGGTAAAATTAAAATAAATAAATAAATAGATAAATAAATAAGTTAAATAATTCTTAAAATAAATTCTCTTGTGGACACCACATTACAAACCACAGCAGAAGAGAGAAATTGGCACAGGAGATATTCACAACAAAGAGAAGCACATGAGCTCACAGTTACAGAAATCTACTCTAAATAATTAGCAAAAACTGAATACATCACCAAATGAATAGAAATCACAGAAGAGCCTCAAGTATAAGAAAACCAGGAAATATGTCCCCAACAAGGGAACATAATAACTTGTCTCCAACTATAGAAAACAGGAAATTACAGAAATGTCATAAAAAGAATTCAGAATATTAGTGGTGACAAATCTCAAAGTGATGCAAGAGAAAAGAGACAAGAACTCCAGGAGATGAGTGAGTCCTTTTAGGATCTGAAGGAGGAGATAGAGAACATAAATGGAGACTATAACTCAGGAAATCAAAACCTCCTTTGAAAGTATTAATAGAAAATTAGACCATGCAGAAGATAGAATCTCTGATCTAGAAGAAAAAAATGTCTGACATAGATAAAACCACATATGAATGACAAAATAACCATGCACACAAAACAATCAGGACAACTTATGGGAAATACTAGATACCATTAAATTCCCAAATATCTAAATAATAGTTATTCCAGAAGGTGAAGAATCAGACAAGAGCATAGAATATCTATTCCAGGAAATTCTTGCAGAAAATTTTCCAAATCTAGAAAAACATTCAGACATCCAGACACAAGAAATTCACAGGACCCCAAAATGAATCAATATAAGATCCTCTCCATAGCACATCATAGCCAGATTAACCAAAATCACACACAAAGGCAGTAGCTGATGGTGTAATGGTTATGTCACTGGACTCCCACATAGGTGGCTGCAGTTCAAATCCCAGACCAGGCAACTTGAAACTCATTCCTGGTGTGCGTGCTTGTGTGTATGTGCTGAAAATCCTGAGTGGAGACTGGAGTAGAAGAGATTGTGGCATGACAATCCCTTGTGGGGAGTGATTTCTCACTTTCTGTCTCACTCTGTCTCTCCAGTGAGTGCACATGTCCTATAACAAAAATCTCTCTAAAACAAACAAGCAAAAATCACAAAGACAAGATTCTAAAAATGGCAAGAGAAAATTTTCAGGTTATCCTATTAGGCTAACATCAGACCTCTCAACCAAAACAATGAAGGAATGAAAAAAAAAAAGAAAGACATTCAAAACACTCCATAAAAAACATTTCAACCAAGAATATTAAAGTCGACCAGATTACCCTTCAAATAGGAAGAAGAAAGAAATCTTTTTTAGACAAACAAAACTGAAATAATTCACCAATACTACCTCAGCTATCCAAGAAGTAGTCAAAGGAGTACAGTATCAGGGAAAATATAGAGACAAAAATAAAAAAGGGAACAAAACACAACCAAGAAAGTGGCTAACAAAATCTTAGGGATAAGCCTGCATATATTGATAATACTAATGAACATTAATGGTTTAAAGTCTCCAATTAAAAGACAGACTGGAAGAATGGGAAAAAAATAACAGGAAGACTCTATTTGTCACTTACAAGAAACACATCTCATAGCTAAAGACATACATAGACTGAAATTGAAGGGCTTGAAAAAGATATTCCGTGCTAATGGAAATCAAAAGAAGGCTGGAATCAGGATACTGATATAAGACAAAATAGACTTTAAAACAAAATCTGTAAGAAAAGACAGAGAAGGACACTATATAGTATTAAAAGGGCTAATTCACCATGAAGATATAACACTCATAAATATCTATGCACTTAACAAGGAGGCACACAAATATGTGAAAGAAAGACAGCTAGTTCTAAAAGGATGTATAGGCTGCAACACAATAATTGCTGGGCTTCTCAACATCCGAATGTCTCCTTTGGACAGATCATCTAGACAAAAATAAGCAAAGAGATTAAGAATCTAAATGATACCATAAACTGAATTGGCTTGACAGACATATATAGAATTTTCCACCCAAACCCCAGAAAGTATACATTTTACTCAACCCCACATGGAACATTTTGAAAGACTGACAACATGATAGGGCACAAAAGAAGCCTTAACAAATTCAAAGTTATAAAAACTATATCAAGCATCTTCTCTGACCACAATTGAATTAAACTGGAAATAAACTGCAGACACAATTTCAAAATTGCACAAACACGTGAAAACTAAACAACCTACTCCTGAATGATTACACAGCCACTGAAGAAATTAAGACTGAAACAAAAATTTATTGAAACCAATGAGAATGAGCACATGAACTTTCATAACCTATGGAACACAGTGAAAGCAGTCAGAAAGGAGAAATTCATAGCAACTAGTGCTCACAAGAAAAAATCCGAAAGGTAGAAAATAGACAATCTAACAAGATGCCTCAGGGAACTGGAAAAACAAACAAACAAACACAAAAATACCAGGAGAAAAGAAATAATAAAGATTAGAGATGAAATAGAGAAGAAATGAACTATAAAGAAAATAAATGAAACCAAAAGCTGGTTCTTTCAGAAGATAAAAAATTGACACACTGATAGCCAAACTAATTAATAACAGAGAAAGTAAACAGGTAAGTCAAAAGCAGGAATGATTACAGCAGACATAAAGGAAATACAAAAAATCATCAGAGAATACTATGAGCAACCGTATGCCAATAAACAAGAAAACCTGGATGAGAGTGATGGATTTTTTTAAATTTTATTTTATCTATCTTAATTTATTTTATACATTCAAACACTATACATCATTTACCTCATATGAATACACTTCACATCAATCCAGTTGAGGATACTATGCAAGATATAATTAACAGATAATAATTCACTTCTGTGTCCCATAAAATGCCTTGGCTCTCTTTTTCTCCTTAATTTTTTCCTCACACTCTTCCCCCTTCTCCTACCCTCTTCCAACACTGTCTTCAGTATCCATAACCATTTTCCATGCTTCTACATCCACTAATTTTTCAGTTTCCACCATAGAGTGCAGTCGGTGTATATTAAGTGGAAACATACAATGTCTGTCTTTCATAGACTGACTCGCTTCACTCAGCAACAAATCTTCCATATTCGTCCATTTTCTATCAAATTCCAGGGCCTTGTTTTCTTATATCGAGTAGTATTAAATAGAGTATATGTGCTACACTTTTTCAATCCATTCTTCTATTCTTGGACATTTGAGTTGGTTCCATGTCTTAATTTTTGTGAATAATGTCACAATAAACATAGATGTGTAAGCACTTTTCCAACTGAGCATTCTCCTATCTTGGATTACATACCCAGAAGTCAAATCACTGGATCATGTGGTAGTTCTAATTGGTGTCATTGAGGAACCTCCATATTGTTCTTCATGGTGATTGGATCAATTTACATTCCCACCAACAGTGAAGGAGATTTCCCCTTTCACCACAACCTAACCAGTACTTATTATTTTTTGTTTTCTTAATCTTTGCCATTCTGACTGGGGTTAGGTGGTATCTCATTGTGGTTCTGACCTGCATCTCCCTTATGATGAGGGATACTGAGAATTTTTTATATGCTTTTTGGCTGTTTGTATGTCTACCTTAGAGAGTTGATTGTTCATTCTCCTATCTTTTAATTGGGTTGACGATTTTATTTTGTGAAAACCACTTGATTTCCCTGTATATTCTGGATATCAGACCCTTATCTGAGGCATAGTTTACAATAATATTCTCCCATTCCGATGGTTGTCAATTCACACTAATTACTGTGTCTTTTGCTGTGCAGATTTTTTTTTTTTTTTGGAGAGGTTTTCGCTATAGGGCACGTGCACTCGCCAGAAAGACCGAGACAGAGGGATAGGAGAAATCACCCCTCAGGGGACATGGCCACGCCACAATCCCTTCTCCTCCATTCTCCTCTTGGGATCTTGGGCACACACACACATGCACCCGGCATGAGTTTAAGCCGCTGGGTCCGGGACGTGAACCACGGTTGACTATGCCATGGGAGTCCAGCGACATAGCCATTACGCTAACTGCTGGTCCCTGTGCAGAAACTTCTTGATCTGATGTAATCCCACTTTTCAATTTTGGGGATTATCTGTGCTTTAGGGGTCTTATTTAAGAAGTCTTTGCCTACCCCAATGTCTACTAGTTGCTCTAATAGTTTTATAGTTTAAAATCTTGGGTTAAGATCATTTATCCATATTGAGTTTATTTTTGTTAATGGTGAAAGATAGGAGTCCAGATTCTTCTTTCTGCAGGTGGATACACAGTTTTTCCAGCACTATTTGCTAAAGATGTATTCTTTTTCCCACTGGATTGACTGGTACGTTTTGTTAAAAATCAGTTGGCTGTATGTTTTGGTGTTTATTTCTGAGGTGTCTATTCTGTTTTATTGGTCCATCTGTCTGTTCTTGTGCCAATACCATGCTGTTCTGATTATTGCAGCTTTGCAATATATCTTGGGATCAGGAAGTGAGAAACATCCTACTCCACTCTTCTTGCACACAATTCCTTTGGAAATACAGGGTCTTTTTGTATTCCTGAAAAATTCTACAATTGTCTTTTCTAAATCTGTAAAGAATGTCTCTGGCAATTTCTTTGGGATTGCATTAAATATGGAGATTAATTTCGATTGTATTGCCATTTTGATGATATTCTTCCAATCCAGGAACATGGAATATATTTCCACTTTTTTGTGTCATTTTCAATTTCTTTTCTTAGATTTTAATAGTTTTCCTTATAGAGCTCTTTAACTTCTTTTGTTAGATTTATTCCTAAGTATCTTCTTTTTTTTAGAGAGGTTTTCACTATAGGGTGCATGCGCTCGCCAGACAGACAGAGAGAGACATAGAGACAGAAAGCGAGAAATCACCCCCCAGAGTGGATGGTTACGCCGCAATCCCTTCTCCTCCATTCTCCTCTCAGGATCTTGGGCATGCACGCACACGCGCCCGGCATGAGTTTTAAGCCACTGGGTCTGGGACGCAAACCACGGTCGACTACGTGGGAGTCCAGCGACATACCATTACGCTAACTGCTGGTTCCCTATTCCTAAGTATCTTTTACTTTTTATGGCTATGGAAAATGGGATTGCCTTCTTCAGTTCTACCTCAGTCTGCTTGTTATTTGTATATAGAAATGCTATAGATTTTTATATGTTAATTTTTTTATACTGCTACTTTAATGTATTTATTTATTACTTCCAGGAGGTTTTTTTGTTTGTTTGTTTGTTTGTTTGGAGGGATACTCTTGGTTCTTCTCTGCATGCAATCATGTTATCTGCAAATAGATAGTTTCACCACTTCTTTCCTATTTGAATACTTTTCTCTTCTCTTCTCTTCTCTTCTCTTCTCTTCTCTTCTCTTCTCTTCTCTTCTCTTCTCTTCTCTTCTCTTCTCTTTTCTTTTCTTTTTTCTTTTTCTTTCTCTTTTTTCATTTCTTTTCTTTTAAGGTTGTATTGGCTAGGATTTCCAGTACTATATTGAAAAGGTGTGAAGAAAGTGGGCAGCCTTGTCTTGTTGCAGTTTTGTTTTTGGAAAAGTTTTTAACATTTCCCCATTCAGTATGATGTTAGCTATGGGTTTTTCCTAGATAGCTTTTATTCTATTGAAAAATGACCTTTCTGTGCAATGTTTGCTGAAAGTCTTAATCATGAAGGGTTGTATTTTATCCAATGCGTTTTCTGCATCAATTGATACCATCATAGTTTTCTATGTTTCTTTCTATTAATAAAGGTGTATAAAATTTATGGGTTTGCATGTGTTTAGCACCCTGAATCCCTGGAATAAAGCCAAACTAGTCATGATTATATATTTTTTTTTATACTTTTCTGGATGTGATTTACTAGTGTCTTGTTGAGAATTTTTGTGTCTGTGTTTGTCAGAGATATTGGTCTACACTTTTTCTTTTTTGTCATTTCTTGACTGTTTTGGGGATGAGGGTGATGGAGGCTTCATAAAATCAATTTGGGAAGGCTCCTTCCTTTTGGATATTTAAAAATTATTTGAGTAGAATGAGTTTAACTCTTTCTTTAAAGTTTTATAGAATTCAGAAGTGAAGCCATAAAGACCAGGGCCTATCATTGTTGGGAGGTTATTACTGATCACTCTCAATCCTTTTTATGGGTCTATTCAGGCTTTCTGTGTTTTTCTGATACAATCTTGGTAGATTATATATGTCCAGGAATTTGTCAGTTTCATTCAGGTTTTCCTGTTTGTTGATGTATTTCACTCATAGTATCCTCTAATGATCTTTTGTATTTCTCTTATGTCTTTCGAAATATTGCCTGTTTCATTGTGAATTTGATTTATCTGATTCCTTTCTCTCTTCTTCTTAATTATTCTAGTTAACTGTGTGTCAATCTTGTTAATCTTTTCAAAGAACAAGCTTTTGTTTTCATTTATTTTGTATACTTCATTTATTTTCTAATACATTTATTTCTGCTTGAGTTTTTAATATTTATTTTTTGTGGCATTTATTGGATATTTTTTTGTCATTGTTTTTCCAGTTTTCCGAGGCATGATATAAGGTTGTCTATTTGCCACTTTTCCATCTTTTTCTTTTCTATTCTTTTTTTCTTTAGAGAGGTTTTTGCTACAAGACACATGCACTCACCAGAAAGACAGAGAGAGACAGAGACAGGAAGCAAGAAATCACCCCATAGAGGGATTGTCACTCTGCAATTCCTTCTCCTCCATTCTCCTCTCAGGATCTTGGGCAAACATGCACACGTGCCCGGTGCAACTTTAAGCGACCAGGTCTGGGACTCAAACCACAGTCAACTACATGGGAGCCCAGCAACATAGCCATTACACCAACTGATGGTCCCTCCATCTTTTCTTTATGCACACTAATTGCTATGAAGTTCCCTCTTATGACTGATTTTGCGGTATCTCATAGATTATGAAAATTCTTGTACTCATTATTATTTGTTTCCACAAATCTTTTTCTTCCAGTCTTCTCAGTAGTTTGAGATGTCATACAAAAGTAGGTTGTGTAGTTTTCATGAGTCTGTGTATATTCAAAGATTTTTCCTGAAATTAAAATCAAGTTTAATTCCATCATGGTCTGAGAACATGCTGGACATAGTTTCTATTTGTTTAAATCTGTAAAAGCTTGATTTGTGCCCTTTCATATGATCAATCATTGAAAAGGTTTCATGAAAGGGTGAGTAAAATGTATATTTTGTGGTCTTAGAATTGAAATTTCTGTAGTTGTCTCCCAAGTCCATTTGATTTATGTCATCATTTAGTTTCTGTTTGTTTATTCTTTTATTTTATTTTTTACTATTTCCCTTTTATTTTTTTAATTTTATTTTCTTCCATACATTCAATCACATTATTATTTGTCTTACAAAATGGATATTTCAACAGGTGAACACTTCTCCCTAGTATACTGTTGATAAAACTACAAAATATCTTCAACAGATAATACCACACCTTTTTGTGCCATTAATGCTTGGCCTCCCTACCCCTCCCCCAAATGTCCTTTCTCAGACCCTCCTCTTTCACACACACTATATCTGGTATTTACATCTATATACTGTGTTTCTATATCCTTTAGACAATTAGTTTCAGTCATAGAGTGCAGACACTCGGTATATATTAAGTGGGGACATACAATGCCTAACCTTCATAGCCTGGCTTGCTTCACTCAGCAGTAAGTCTTCCATATTCATCCACTTCCTGTCAAAAGCCAGGGTTTTGTTGTTTTGTATGGATGAATACTATTCCATTGAGTATATGTGCCACCATTTTTCTAACCATTCATCAGTTTGTGGGCATCTGGGTTGTCTCCATGACTTCGCAATTGTGAATAGTGCCACAATAAACATCGATGTGCAAACACTTTTCTGATTAAGTATTCTTCTGTCCTTTGGGTAGATACCAAGGAGTGGGATTGCTGGATCATATGGTAGTTCTATTTGTAGATTTTTGAGGAATCTTTTTATTATTCTCCACAGTGACTGGACCAATTTACATTCCCACCAGCAGTATAAGAGAGTTCCCCTTTTAC
>NW_006203882.1:58844-60519 GCF_000334495.1 Tupaia belangeri chinensis
CCAGAGTTTCCCTCGTGTTTTCCAGGAGCAGTTTTATAGTTTGAGTTCTTAGATTTAGATCTTTGATCTACCTTGACTTGATTTTTGTCAGAGGTGAGAGGTAGGGATTCAGATTCATCTTTCTGCACGTGGAGATCCAGTTTTGCCAGCACCATTTGCTGAAGAGATTTTTCTTTTCTCACTGGATTGACTGGTACCCCTAGTCAAAAATCAGTTGGCTGTATGTTTGAGCATTTATTTCTGGGGACTCTATTCTGTTCCGTTGGTCCCCCTGTGTGTTTCTGTGCCAGTACCATGCTGTTTTGATTACCACAGCTTTGCAGTATATTTTTGGGTCAGGGAGTGAGATGCCGCCCACTCCACTCTTCTTGTGCAGAACTGCTTTGGCAATATGGGGTCTCTTATGACAAACATTATGATTGTCATTCCTAGATCTGTAAAGAATGTGTCTGGTACTTTGCTTGACATTGCATTAATAAGTAGATTAATTTGGCTAGGATTGCCGTTTTGATTATATTAATTCTTCTAATCTGGAACATGGGATGTATTTCCAATTTTTGTTTCATTTTCAATTTCTTTTTTTATCTTCTCATAGTTTTCTTTGTGGAGGTCTTTAACTTCTTTGATTAGATTTATCCCTAAGTATCTTACACTTTTTGTGCCTATGGTAAATGAAAGAACTTTTTTAAGTTCTATCTCAGTCTGTTTATTGCTCATATACAGAAATGCTATAGATTTCTGGATATTAATTTTGTACCTTGCAACTGTACTGTATTCCTGTATTACTTCCAGAAATTTTTTTATGGAAACCATTGAGCCTTCTATGTATACAATCATGTCACCTGCAAATAGAGAGTTTCACCTCTTCTTTTCCTATTTGGATGCCTTTTATTTTTTCCTGTTTTCTGATTACAATGGCCAGGACTTCCCATACTATATTAAAGAGGAGTGGACAAAGTGGACATTCTTGTCTTGTACCCGTTTTTAGTGGAAAAGCTTTCAGCTTTTCTACATTGAGGATGATGTTAACTATGGGTTTTTCATAGAAAGTTTTTATTGTGTTGAGAAATGAACTTCTATGCTGATTTTGCTGAGAGTCTTGAACATAAAGGGATGCTGTACCTTATCAAATGCTTTTTCTGCATCAATTGATATGACCACATGGTTTTTATCTTTCTTCCTATTAAAATGGTGTATTACATTTATGGTTCTGCATATGTTGAACCAATCTTGCATTCCTGGAATAAAGCTTACCTGATCATGATGTATAATCTTTTTTATAAGTTGTTGCATACGATTTTCTAGTATCTTGTTGAGAATCTTTGCGTATATATTCATTAGGGATGTTGGTCTATAGTTTTCCTTCCTTGTCCTGTCCTTATCTGTTTTAAGGATAAGGGTGATAGAGGCTTCACAAAATGAATTAGGGAGAGATTCATCCTTTTGGATCTTTATAAATAACTTGAGCAGAATGGGTGTTAACTCTTCTTTGGAAGTTTTGTAGAATTCAGAGGTGAATCTTTCAGGGCCAGGGCTTTTCTTTGTTGGGAGGTTATTTATAACCGATTTGATCTCCTGGCTTGTTATGGACCTATTCAGACTTTCTATATCCTCCCGGCTCAATCTAGGTAGATTATACATGTCCAGAAATTTGTCCATCTCATCCAAATTATCT
>NW_006203882.1:62307-66021 GCF_000334495.1 Tupaia belangeri chinensis
CAATTATGCGGATGTTAGGATGTCTAATGTAATCTATTATTTCTCGTATGTTATCCTCATGTTTTTTTTTTTCCCCTCTTTTTGGTGGTTTTCTCTAGGTCAGAAGTTTTATCTTCTACATCAGAGATTTGATCTTTGGCATGATTGAATTGACTTTTAATGCTTTCGAGAGAGTTTTTGATTTCCTGTTTTACAGACTTCATCTCTAATAGTTCCATCTTATTCTTTCTTAGGGTATCCATTTCTTCCTTCATATTGTGGAAGGACTTTCTCATCTCCTGTAGTTCATTGTCTCTTTTCTGTTCCAGCTCATAGTATTTGTTTAATATGAATGTTCTAAATTCTATCTTGGACATTTTGGTAACGTCCTCTATTTTTTTCAAGAAAAGGAAGGGAGTCACTGTGTTCTTTCGATGAAGACATATTTCCTGCTTTATTCAGACCTGACATTCTTCTACTTCTAAGCATTAGGATATGTGTTCCCTTTGAAATGCCTTTTAAGAGAACATTTCCTCGAATAGTAGCAAGTGTGTTTCTTTTTTGCTATGGAATGAAGACTGCCAAAGTCTCTCTTCTATTGTGTTAAGCAATGTGATCCAAGGAAAAGTATTCTTTTCAGGTGTATGAAGAAAAGTATCTCCTTTTTCCCAGGTGGTTCAGTGAAAGGGAGGGTGCCAGAGAATCTTAAAATACTAGAATATTTCAGAACTGTAATTCTAGACCTATCTAAACTGCCAGGGATGGTGTAGATAAAGGAAGTGAAGACCAAATAAGTGGGAAGAAAATAATAAGGAGAATAAAGAAAAAGTCACGAGCCATGGTGGGGTGTCCTCCCTCAGAGTTCCTGCTGCTTATTCTTTTATTTATTTATTTTTTACAACCTAGTATCACCTAGTATCAATTTGTGTGTGTGTGTGTGAGCATTCTTCTATCCTTTGGGTAGATACCAAGAAGTGAGATTGCTGGATCAAATGGTAGTTCTATTTCTAGATCTTTGAGGAACCTTCATATTGTTTTCTAGCGTGGTTGAACCAGTTTACATTCTCACTAACAGTGTAGGAGAGGTCCCCTTTCACCACATCCCCAGCAACACTTAATACTTTTTGTAGTTTTAATCTTCGCTATTCTGACAGGGGCTAGGTGGTATCTCATTGTGGTTTTATTCTGCAGTTCCTGTATGATGAGGGACATAGAGCATTTCCCCATGCTTTTTGGCTGTTTGTATGTCTTCTTTAGACAAATTTTTGTTAAGCTCATTTTCCCACCTTTTTATTGGGTTAATCTTTTTTTTTTTTCAAGTAAGCCCCTTGAGTTCCCTGTGTATTCTGGTTGTCAGTCTCTTGTCTGTGGCGTATTTCACAAAAATATTCTCCCATTGTGAGGGTTGTCAATTCACACTAATTACAGTGTCCTTTGCTGTGCAAAAATTTAGTGTGATATAGTGCCACTTGTCTATTTTAAGGCTTATTGTCCTTGCTTTGGCAGTCTTATTTAAGAAGTCTTTGCCTATCCTAATGTCTCCCAGAGTTCCCCCTTATTTTCCACTAGTAGTTTTATAGTTTGAGTTCTTAGGTTAAGATCTTTGATCCATTTTGAGTTGATTTTTTTCTAATGGTGAAATATGGAGATTCAGTTTCATCTTTCTGCAGGTGGATAGCCAGATTTTTCAGCACCATTTGCTAGAGATTTTCTTTTCCCACTCGATTTACTGGAACCCTTTCAAAAATCAGTTAGCAGTATGTTTGGTAATTTATTCCTGGGGTCTCTATTTCGTTTCATTGATCGACATGTCTGCTTTTGTTCCAATACCATGTTATTTTCATTATTACAGCTTTATAGTATATTTTCAGGATGCTATCCACTCCATTCTTCTTGCACAAGACTGCTTTGGCACACTTCTAGGACTCCAGACAGACAAATTGAATGATTGTCTTTTCTAGATCTGTGAAGAATGTCTCTGGTAGTTTGAATGGGATTGCATTAAATATGAAGATTAATTTGGGTAGAATTGCCATTTTGATTAAATTAATTCTTCCAATCCAGAAACACGGGATGTCCTTCCACTTTTTTGGGTCATTTTCTATTTCTGTTTTTAGCTTCTCATTCTTTTCCTCTGGTCCTTAACTTCTTTTGTTATATTTATTCCTAGGTATCTTATACTTTTTGTGGCTATGAAAAATGGAATTACTTTCTTTAGTTCTATCTTAATCTATCTGCTGTTTGTATATAGAAATGTTAAAGATTTCTGTATGTTGATTTTTTGTATCCTGCATCTTTTCTATATTAATTTATTACTTCCAGTAATTTTTTCATGTATACCACGGGGTCTTCTATGTATACAATCATGTAATCTGCAAATAGAGATAATTTTACCTCTGATTTTCCTATTTGAATACCTTTTATATTATTCTCTTTTCTGATTGCATGAGTGAAGATTTGTAGTGCTATATTGAAAAGGAGTGGAGAAAGTGGTCCTCATTGTCTTGTGCCAGTTTTTAGCAGAAAAACTTTCAGCTTTTCTCCATTCAGGATGATGTTAGCTATGGGTTTTTCATAGATACCTTTCATTGTGTTGAGGAAAGACCCTTCTGTACCAATTTTGCTGAGAGTCTTGATTATGAAGGGATGTTGTATCTTATCGAATGCTTTTTCTTCATCAATTGATATGGTCATATGGTTTTTATATTTTTGTTACTATGGTGTATTACATCCATGGTTTTGTGTATTTTGAACCATCCATGCATCCCTGGAATAAATCCTACCTGATCATAATGTATAATCATTTTATATGTTATTGGATATATTGTATTAGTACCTTGTTGAGAATATTTCCATTTATATTCATCAGAAATATCAGTCTAGCTTCTTCAAGAACCAGCTCCATGGCTCCTGCGATCTAGCCATTTTGGGGGAAATGGAGGAATGAAGAGGTCCCACTGATAATTCAGCCTCCAGTATAGAAAACTCACGTGGTAGGAAGACTTCTCTCAGGCCTCCTCTCTCTCTATCTGTCTTTGTCTCTCTCTCTACCTCTGTCTCTGTCTCTGACTCCTCTCTCTCTCTTTTTTTTAATTTTTGCTTTTTAGAATTTTATTTAAGGTGAGGCATCTTTCTGGGCCTGTTGGCCCCGCCTAGCCCTTTATCTTGTTAATAATTCCCTCTCCCACTCCCGACCCAGGAGAGGCTGAAGGGAACAGGACAGCCCTTCTTCAAGAACCAGCTCCATGGCTCCTGTGATCTAAGCGTGCTGCACGGTTTTCTAATTTTTTTTTGAAATTTTTTGAATATTAATTTTTTGGTTTTTTTTTTTTAGTTTTATTTACAAGTTTTTCTCTTCATTTTTTTCCTCTTTTTCTTTTTTTGTTGTCTTTTTTTCTGTTGTTGCTTTTGTTTCCCTCTCTCTGTTTCCTTTTCTACACACTCCTCAACCCTCAGATTGAACTTCCAGGTTTGGGATGAAATCGACCATCCATGAGATGACAAGAAATCGCTGCAGGATCACAAGAAATATGGGGAAGCAGGAAAATACCTCTCCTACAAGGGAAAGGATAACTCCTCTTCATCTGCACACAGTTCAATGGAAGTCATGGAAATGTCTGATAAATAATTCAGAACATTCATAATGGCAAAACTTACAGAGATGGAAGAGAAGAGAGACAAGGAACTACTGAAGAGGAAGGAGAAAGGAGTTGAAGAGTTCTAGGAGGTGAGGAA
>NW_006203882.1:67863-73020 GCF_000334495.1 Tupaia belangeri chinensis
TTTTTTTTTCTTCATTGTCATGTCCTTGTCTAAGGATAAGGGTGATGGAGGCTTCCAAAACTGAATTTGTTAAAGTTCCATCCTATAGGATCTTTAGAAATAACTTTAGTAGAATGAGCCTTAACTCTTCTTTACAAGTTTTGTAGAATTCAAAGGTGAAGCCATAAGGGCCTGAGATTTTCTTTGCTGGGAATTTATTTATTACTGTTTAAATCTCATGGCTTGTTCTGGGCATATTCAGGCTTTCTATGTACACCTGACTCAGTCTTGGTATCGACACTCAGTATATGTCCAGGAATTTGTCCATTCTATTCAGTTTTTTTTTGTTTGTTGGTTTAAAGTCATTCATAGTGTCCTCTAATGTTGTTTTGTATTTCTATTATGCCTATTGTTATATTTCCTGTTTCATTACTAATTTTATTTACCTGGTACCTTTCTCTCTTAATTAGTTTAGTTAGTGATGTGTTGAGTTTATATGTCAAAGGACCAGCTTTTACTTTCATTTTTTTTTCTGTATACTTCATTTATTTTCCATTTCATTTATTTCTGCTCGAATATTTACTATTTCTTTTCTCCTGTAGCCTTTTGGATATTTTGGTGTTGTTGCTTTTCCAATTCTCTAAAGCATGATGTTAGGTGATCCATTTGCCTTCTTTCCATCTTCTTCTTACATGCACTGACTGCTATGAACTTTCCTTTTATGACTGCTTTTGTATTGTCCCAAAGATTATGGAAACATGTATATTCATTATCATTGATGCTTCCATGATGCTTTTGATTTCAGTCTTTATTTCTTCAGCAGTTGTGAAGTCAGGGACCAGCAGTTAGCATAATGGCTATGTCGCTGGACTCCCATGTAGTCGACCACGGTTCGTGTTCCGGACCCGGTGGCTTAAAACTTACGCCGGGCACATGTGCGTGCATGCCCAAGATCCCAAGAGGAGAACAGAGGAGAAGAGATTGTGGTGTGGCCATCCCCCCTGGGGGGTGATTTCTCGCTTTCTGTCTCTCTGTCTCTTTCTGTCTGTCTGGAGAGCACACGTGCCTTATAGCAAAAACTTCTCCAAAAAAATAAAAAAGTAGTTGTGAAATCATTCAGGAGTACTTTACTTAGTTTCCATGTATTTGTGTATTTTTGAGGATTTTTTCTGAAATCAATAACAAGTTTAATTCCATCATGGTTGAAGAAGATGCTAAATACAGTTTCTATGCCTTTGAATCCGTAAAGGCATGCTTTCTCCCCTTTCATGTTGTCAGTCTTCAAAAAGTTTCCAAGTGAAAAAAAAAAAAAGAAAGAAAAAAAAAGTTTCCAAGTGGAGGTGAGTAAGAAGTATATCTCCTGGTTTTTCATTGGGACGTTCTATAGGTTTCTGTTAGGTCCATTCGATTTATGATATCATTTAGATACATGATTTCTTTGCTTATTTTTCGTCTTGATGATTTTCCAGAGGAGAGAGTGGGGTGTTGAGGTCCCCACCTATTAGTGTATTTCAGTCTATCTCTCCTTTTAGATCTTGCAGTCTTTCCTTCACATATTTGAGTACTTCTTAGTTAGGTGCATAGATATTTACAAGCATCATATCTTCTCAATGGATTGGCCCTACTATATAATGCCCATTTTGTATCTTCTTACAGTTTTTGTTTTAAAGACTATTTTGTTGGATGTTATTATCACAACTCCAGCTCTTTATTGGTTTCCATTTGCAAGGAATACATTTTTTCAGCCCTTTACTTTCAGGCTCTGTATATTTTTATCCATGAGATGCATTTTTTGTAGGCATCAGATAGAGGGTTTTTATTCTTTTATTCAATCAGCCAGTCTGTGTCTCGTGATTGGAGAATTTAATCCATTAACCTTCAGTATTATTATCAATATTTCTAGACTTGTGCCTAACTTTAACTTGGCCATTGTCTTGGTTGACTTCTATGCTCTTATTTCTGTCTGTTCATTCTTTAGTTTTCCTGGAACAAGACTCTCCTCAGAGTTTCTTGAAGAGTTTGTCCAGTGTTGACAAAGTCTTTCAGATTTTGTTTATCTGAGAAGATTTTTTGTTTGTTTGTTCATATGAAGGATAAGCTTGCTGGATATAAAATAATCTTGGTTTAAATTTTCTCTCTCTTAACACTTTCAATGTGTCTTTACATTCTTTCCTTGCTTGGATTGTTTCTGTTGATAGGTTTATTGTTAGCCTGATGAGATGACCTTGGTAAGTTACTTGACATTTCTCTCGTGCCAGTTTTAGTATCTTATCTTTATCAGAGGTTTTGACCAGTCTTTCTAAGTTGTGCTGTGCATGGATCTTCTTTGGTTGATTCTATTTGGAGTCCTTTGTTTTTCTTAGGTCTGGGTGTTTGAGTGCTTCTCTAGACATGGAAATTTTTCTTCCTGGATTTCATGAAATAGATTTTTTAATGCCCTTATTAGTGTCTTCACCTTCTGGAACACCAATTATGCAGATGCTTGGAGGTTTAATGGAAAGTAGTATTTTTCATATATTGTCCTTTTTTTTGTTATTTTCTCTATCTTTTTTTTCTAGGTCAAAGGTTTTGTCTTCTACATCTGGGATTTTATCTTCACCATAGTCTAACTGGCTTTTAATAATTCTGAGAGAGTTTTTGATTTCCTGTATTACGGACATCATCTGTAACAGTTCTATTTGAATCTTTCCTATAAGTGTCCAGTAATAGTTCTATTTGAATCTTTCCTATAAGTGTCCATTTCTTCTTTCTTTCTTTTTTTCTCTTTTTTTGGAGAGGTTTTTTGCTATAGGGTGTGTGTGCTCACCAGAAAGACAGAGAGAGACAGAGAGACAGAAAGCAAGAAATCACCCCCCAGCGGGGATGGCCACACTGCAATCCCATCTCCTCCATTCTCCTCTTGGGATCTTGGGCACACACGCACACATGGCTGGCATGAGTTTAAGCCACTGGGTCCGGGACTCGAACCGTGGTGGCCTACATGGGAGTCCAGCAACATAGTCATTACACTAACTGCTGATCCCCATTTCTTCTTTCTAATTGTGGAAGGACTTCCTCATTTCCTGGAGTTTGTGGTCTCTTTTCAGTTCCAAATCATAGAGTTTTGTTACTGTGAATGTTCTGAATTCTTTCTCTGACATTTCAGTAACTTCTGTTTTTTCAAGAGATAGAGGAGAGTTATTGTGTTCTTTTGATGGAGACGTGTTTCCTGGGTTTTGCAAACTTGAGGCTCTTCTGCAACTTCTAGCCATTGGTTAATGTATTTACTTTTGGATACCTTCTTGGAGACTCTTCTTGCCACTGGGAACTAGTTTGCTTCCCTTTTGCTGTGGATGCATTGGTACTGAAGTCTCTCTTTACTGTGCTTAGCAATGTGTCCCCATGGGAGGAGATTTTTATTCAAGTTTCTGAAGAGCAACTTCTCCTTTTTTGCAGATAGTTCCACATAGAGTGAGGATCCCTGTGAAATTCACTATGCTAAGATGTTTGTAAACTATTATTCCAGACCTGTCTGTTCTCTCTGGGTTGGTGAGGAATGAGAAGATGACAATGTAAGGGGAGTAAAAAGAATATGAAAAAATAAAAAGGGTAAGGAGAAGTAAAGAATTAGCACAATTAAGAAACACAAAGAAAGCTTACGTTTTGGTGGGGTGAGAGAAGGTCCTGAGGTTGGGAGCTAGGGCTGGAGCTGGAGCTGGATGGCCAATGGATGGTTCCACCTCAGTTTCCCAGAAGGAGATAGGGCTGCAGATGAAAGTGGTCTCTGCCTAAGAGCTGAGAGCTGTACTTTCTTGTGTAGAGTAGAAGGGGATCTGAGATTGGGAGCTGGAACTGGAACTAGGTCCAATGGACAGCCCCACCTCAGTTTTCCTGACTGGATAGGAGGCTGCAAATGGAAGTGGGTAAGAGAGCTGAGAGCTGCCTATTGGGTAAGAAGAGGCAAAGGATTAGCACAGAAAGAAGCAGGGGTAAGAATACCTTTCTGGCAGGGAGGAGAGGGAGCTCTGACATTAGGAGCTGGGACCAATTGACAGCCCCACCTGAGGTTCCCTGACTGGGTGGGGGCTGCAGGTGGAAGTGGCCTCTCCTTGAGAACTTAGAGCTGCCCTTTAAAGTGGTGAGAAGGTGGGTCTCTGAGGTTGACAGCTGGAGCTGGAGACTAAGGATAGCCCCACCTTACTTTCATTCACTGGGAAGGTGACTACAGATTGAAGTGGGCTCTGTTTGAGAGCTGAGTGCTGCCCTATGAGGTAATGAGAAATAAAAAATTAGCAAAAGAAAGAATGAAAAAAAATTTTTTTTTAAAAAACTACCTTCCTGGCATGAGGAGAGGGAGCTCTTAGGTTGAGATTTGGGTCTGGAGGTGCAGTTGGGGCCAATGGACAGCCCTACATCAGTTTCCCTGACTGAGTAGGAAGCTGCAGTTGGAAGTAGGTTCTGGTTAAGAGTTGAGAGCTGCACTTTCTGGTGGGGAGAAAATGGGGCTCTGAGTTTGGGAACTGGGGCTAGAGCTGAAACTGGGTCCTATGGATGGCTCAGCCTCAGTTTCTCTGACTGGACAGAAGGCTGCAGATAGAAGTGGAATCTGCTTGAGAGCTGAGAGCTACTCTATGGGGAAGAAGAAGTAAATTATTAGCAAAAGAAATATGGAAACATGAAAGCCTACTTTTCTGGTGGGTAGTAGCAGTGGCTCTGAGGTTGGGAGCTGGGGCTGGAGCTGGAACTGGGAGCAATGGAGAACCCTGCATCAATTTCCCTGAATGAGCAGCAAACTGCAAATGGAAGTGGGCTCAGCTTGAGAGTAGAAAGCTGTCCTGTGGAGTAAGAAGTAAAGAAATCTCAGAAGAAGTAAAATGAAAAGCCTACATTTTTGCTGGGTAGGAGAGAGGGGGTTTTTAGGTTGTGCAGATGGGCCTAGATCTGGGGCCAATGTAAGCCGCCAACTCAGTTTCTCTGAATGAGCAGGGCTTTGCATATGGAAGTGGGCTCTGTTTGAGAGGTGAGTGTGGGAAGCTGCGCACCAGCGAGTCTGCCGAGGTTTCTCAGAGAGCAAACAATTACCACGATTGGTTCCCTTCCAAAAACCTGACCTTCGAAACTTTGCTCTGATTGGCCACTAGAATCCCTCAAATTTGCATATCCGGCACCTCATGATTGGTCCAAAAGCAACCAATCATA
>NW_006203882.1:73440-77877 GCF_000334495.1 Tupaia belangeri chinensis
AGCTGCCATTGCTGGTAGGGAAGAGAGGGTGTTCTGGGGTTGGGTGCTGGATTGGAGATGAACCTGAAGCCAATGGATGGCCCCTCCTCTGTTTCCCTGACTGGACAAGGGGCTAAAGAAGTAAGTGAGCTCTTCCTCTGAGCTTAGACCTGCCTTATGGAGTAAGGTGAAGTAAAGAATTAGCAAAAGAGAAAAAGGAAAAAAGCCTACCTTTCTAGCGGGGAGAAGAGTGGCTGGCTTTGGGACCTGGGGCTCAAGCTACAGTTGGGGACAGCCCAGGATCAGTTTCTCTTACTAGGAAGGGGGCTGCAAATCGAAGTGGACTCTGCTTGAGAGCTGGGATCTGCCCTATGGGGTAAGGAGAAGTAAAGAATTAGCAAAAGAAAGAAGGGGGGGAAACCTACCTTTCTAGCAGGGAGGAGAGGGGACTCTGAGGTCAGAAGCTAGGGATGAAGCTGTCCCTGGGGCTAATGGGTGGCCCTGCCTCAGTTTCTCTGACAGGGCATGGGGCTGCAGATGGTAGTGGGCTCTACTTGAGATCTGAGTTCTGCCTTATGAGGTAAGAAGAAGTAAAGAATTAGCAAAAGAAAGAAGGAAAATAAAAAAGCCTACCTTTCTGGTGGGGAGGTGAGGGGGATCTGAGCTTGGGAGGTGGGGCTGATTAGGAAACTGGGGGCAATGGATGGCCCCACCTCAGTTTCTCTTAATGAACAGGGGGCTGCAAATGGAAGTGGGCTTACTTGAGAGCTGAGAGCTGACCTATGGGGCTAGGAGAAGTAAAGAATTAGCAAAAGAAAGGAGTATAAAAGTCTGCCTTTCTAGGGGAGAGGAAAGTGGGTTCTGAATTTGGGAGCTGAGGCTAGAGCTGAGGCCAATGGATGACCCCACCTCAGTTTCCCTGAAAGGGCAGGGGGAACTCAGATGTAAGTGGGTTCTGCTTGAGGGCTAGAGCTGCCCTTTCTGGTGGAGAGGAAAGGGCACTATGAGGTTGGGAACTGGGGATAGAGCTGGAGCTGGGGCCAATGGATGGCCCTGCCTTAGTTTCCCTGACTAGATAGGGTGCTGTAGATGGAAGTGAGCACTTATGAGAGCTGAGAGCTACCTTTTCTGACAGGGAGGGGAGAGACCTCTGAGTTTAAGAGCTGGGGCTGGAGCTGGAGTTGAGGCCTATGGATGACCCCACTTCAGGTTTACTGAATGGGCAGGGGGCTTGAGAGCTGAGAGCTGCCCTATAGAGTAAGGAGAAGTAAATAATTAGAAAAAGAAAGAAGGAAAATGAAAATCATACCTTTCTGGCGGGGAGGAGAGGGGGTTCATAGGTTGGGAGCTGGGGCTGGAGTTGGAGCTAGGGCCAATGGATGGCCCTGCCTCAGTTTCCCTAACTGGGCAGGGATCTGCAGATGGAAGTGGGCTGTGCTTGAGAGTTGAAGACTGCTCTTTATTGTGGGGAGGAGAGGGGACTATGAGGCTGGTAGCTTGGGCTGGAGCTGGAGCTGAGACCAATGCACAGCTGTGCCTCAGTTTCCCTGACTGGACAGGAGGCTGCAGATGGAAGTCAGCTCTGCTTGCAAGTTGAGAACTTCCCTATTAGGTAAGGAAAAGTAAAGTAGGTGAAAAGTGAAAGAAGGGGAAAAAGAAGCCTATGTTTCTGACAATGAGGAGAGGGGGATCTGACATTGAGAGATGGGGCTGAGCTGGAGCTGGGGCCAATGGATGGGCCCACCTGTTTCCCTGACTGGGTAGGAGGCTGCAGATAGAAGTGGGCTCTGCCTGAGAACTGCCCTTTCTGGTGGGGAAGAGAGGGGTCACTGATGTTGGGAGCTGTGGCTTGAGCTGAAACTGGTGATCAAGGAGAGCCCCATCTCAGTTTCCCTGACTGGGATGGGGGCTGCAGACAGAAATGGGCTCTGCTTGAGAGTGGAGAGCTGCTCTATAGGGTAAGGGGAAATAAAGAATTTGCAAAAGAAAGAAGGAAAATTAAAAACCTGCTTTTCTGGCATGAGGAGAGAGGGCTCTGAGGTTGGGAGCTGGGCCTGGATCTGGGGCCAATGGAAGAACCTATCTCAGTTTCCCTGAGTGAGCAGGGCACTGTATATGGCAGTGGGTTCAGCTTCAGAGTCAAGAGCTGTCCTTTCTGATGGGGAGGAGAGGGTACTCTGAGGTTGGGTGCTGGATTGGAGATGGGCCTGAAGCCAATGCATGGTCCTTCCTCATTGTCTCTGATTGGACAGGGCACTGCAGATGGAAGTGTGCTCTGCCCAAGAACTGAGAACTGCCCTATATAGTAAGGTGAGGTAAAGAATTAGCAAAATAAAGAAGAGGGGGGGGAAAGCCTACCTTTCTGGCTGGGAGTAGAGGAGCTATGAGTTTGGGACCTGGGCTTGAGCTGGAGCTGGACCCAATGGACAGACCTGGCTCAGTTTCCCTGACTGGTAAGAGATCTGCATATGGTAGTGGGCTCTGCCTGAGATCTGAATACAACTTTATGGTCTAAGGAGAAGTGGGCTCTTATGAAAGCTGAGAGCTGCCTTTTCTGATGAGGAGGAGAAGGGGCTCTGAGATTAAGAGCTGGGGCTGGAGCTGGAGATTATGGAAGGCACTGCCTCAGTTTCCCTGAATGGGAGCTGCATATGGAAGTGGGTTCTGCTGGAGAGCTGAGAGCTACTCAATGGAGTAAGAAGAAGTAAAGAATTAGCAAAAGAAAAAAGGGAGGAACAACCTATATTTCCAGTGGGAGGAAAGGGGGCACTGAGGTTGGGATATAGGGTTGTAGCTGGACAGGGGACAATGGATGGCCCTGACTCAGTTTTCCTGACTGGGCAGGGGCTGCAGAAGGAAGTGGGTGCTGCTTGAGAGCTGAGTGCTGAGAGCTGAGAGCTGCCCTTTCTGGTGGGGAGAAGAGGGAGCTCTGAGGTTGGGAGCTGAGTCTAGATGTGAAGCTGGGGCCAATGGATGTCCCTACCTCAGTTTCTCTGACAGGGCATGGGGCTGCCGATGGAAGTAGGCTCTGCTTAAGAGATGAGAGCTGCATTTTCTCCTAGGGAGGAGATGGGACTCTGAGGGTGGGAGCTTGGGCTGGTGTTGGAGCTGGGGCCAATGGATAGCCCCTCCTTAGGTTTCCTGACTGGATGGGAGCTACAGATGGAGGTAGGTTCTAATTGAGAGCTGAGAGCTGAAAACTGCCCTAAGGGGTAAAGAGAATAAAGAATTAGCAAAAGAAAGAAATAAAATGAAAAGCCTACTTTCTGACATGGAGGAGAGGAGGCTCCCCTGGCTGGGCAGAGGGCTGCAGATGGAAATGAACTGTGCTTTTGATTTGAGAGCTGCCCTATGGAGTAAGTAGAAGTAAATAATTAGCAAAGGAAAGAAGGAAGATAAAAAGCCTACCTTTCTGGGAGGAGGAGAGTAGGCTCTGAGGTTGGGAGCTGGGGCTGGAGCTGGAGCTGGGTCTAACGGATGGCCCCAACTCTGTTTTCCTGACTGAACAGAGGGCTGCAGATAGAAGTGGGCTATTCTTGGAAGCTGAGAGATGCCCTTTTGGGTAAGGAGAAGTAAAGAATTAGAAAAAGAAAGAAGGGAGAAAAAGGCTACCTTTCTTGCTGGGAGGAGAAGGGTCTCTGAGGTTGGGACTGGGGCAGGAACTGAAGCTGGGGCCAGTGAACAGCCCTGCCTCAGTTTCCGTGACTGGGAAGGAGGCTACAGATGGTAGCAGGCTCTGCTTGTAAGCTGAGTTCTGACCTTTGGGGTATGGAGAAGTAAAGTATTAATAGAAGAGTGAAGCAAAGTAAAAAGCCTACCTTTCTGGTGGGATCTGTAAGAGGCTCTCTGGTTGGGAGCTAGAGCTGGAGCTGGTCTCAGTGGATGACCACAACTCAGTTTCCCTGGTGGGCAGGTGACAGTCAATGGAAGTGGGCTCTGCTTGATAGCTTGGAGGTACCCTTTGTGTCATGGAGGAGAGAGGGCTCTACGTTTGGGACCTGGAGATGGAGCTGGAGCTGGGTCCAATGGACGCCCTGCCTCAGTTTCTCTTACTTGGCAGTGGGCTGCAGATGGAAGTAGCTCCCTTCAGAATTTCTTGAGGTGCTTGTTGTTGGTAATTTTTTTAGATTTTTTTTATCCGAGAATTGTAGGATTTGTGCTCACATATAATGTACCAACATTGAATCAAGAAAATATAGAAAAACTGAATAAACCAATAACAAGCAATGAGATTGAGTCAGTGACAAAAACCTCCTTAAAAAGCAACGCTCAGGATCCCATAGCTTCACTTCTGAATTATGAAAAATCTTTTAAAGATCTAACCCCCATTCTACTCAAACTATTTCTAAAGTTCCAAACGGAAGGAATCCCTCCACATTTATCCTATGAAACCTCTGTAATCCTCATTTCTAAATCAGACAAGGACATTAAAAACAAACAAACAAACAAACAAACAAA
>NW_006203882.1:79486-84115 GCF_000334495.1 Tupaia belangeri chinensis
GCAGAGGGTGGGGGATGGGGAATCAAGGATGGCAAAACAAAAGGCAAGGTATGCAGGACATAAGAATTGGAAAATTATTTGCTGAGAACATGTATGTTGATGTGCTTGATTGAGCCAATGCACAGTGTATTTTGGATGGAAAATTCATTTGTGTGTTGTGATGGTATATAGTGAATTAATGTAGAGAATGAATAAATTTTTAAAAAAATAAGAAAATAAAGAGGAAATAAAATGCAGATTCTGAGTTTGTGGAAAAAAAAAAGAAAGTTAGGCAGGCGAGATCGGGCATATTCAGGGTGGTACATTTACTCAATGGAATACTATTCATCCATAAAAAACAAAAAAACCCTGGCTTTTGACAGGAAGTGGATGAATATGGAAGACTTACTGCTGAGTGAAGCAAGCCATGCTATGAAGGAGAGGCATTGTATGTCCCTACTTAATATATATACCGAGTGTCTGCACTCTATGACTGAAACTAATTGTCTAAAGGATATAGAAAGGCAGTATATGGATGTAAATACCAGATATAATGTGTGTGAAAGAGGAGGGTCTGAGGAAGGACATTTGGGGGAGGGATAGGGAGGCAAAGCATTAATGACACAAAGAGGTGTGGAATTATCTGTTGAAGATATTTTGTAGTTTTATCAACAGTATACTAGGGAGAAATGTTCACCAGTTGAAATATACATTTTGTAAGACAAATAATAATGTGATTGAATGTATGGAAGAAAATAAAATGAAACAAAAATAAATTAATTTAAAAAAAGAAAGTTAGGCAGAGTTTCTTTTTTTCTTCTTCTTTGTTTTGTTAATATCCTACTCCTCCTTACCTCACAGACTGGCCTGTACTCAGCAGCAGATCTCCAGTTCCACCTCCAGGCCCATGGCAAAAACTTTATTCTCTTTTTCTTTATTATCCATCATACTGTTTTCTCTCTTCTTATATTATTATCTCTTCCTCATCCTTCACCCTACCACAGTGACTAGACAGGTCCAGAATCACAGTTCTGAAATACCCTAGTATTGTAAGGCTCTCTGGGATCTTCCCTTTCACTGAACCACTTGTGAAAAAGGAGATAGTACTCTTCAGACACATGAATAGAATACACCTCTTGAGACCAAATTGCTAAATACAACAGAAGGTATACGTTGACACACATCAGTCTACAGCAAAAGGGAAACACATTTGCAACTAGTCGAAGAAATGTTCTTCTAAGAGTTATTCAACAGTGAATACATCTCTCAATGGCTAGAAGTAGAAGAGCCTCAGGTTTGAATAAACCAGGAAATACATCTCCATCAAAATCACACAGTATCTCCCCTCTATCTTTTGAAAAATCAAAGTTACCAAAATGTCAGAGAAGGAGTTTAGAACATTCATGGTGACAAAACTCTATGAATTGGAACAGAAAAGAGACAATGAACTACAGGAGAGAACAAAGTCCTTCCACAATGTGAAAGAAGAAATGGACATGCTGAGAAAGAATCAGATGGAACTATTTGTTAGAGAGAAAGTCTATAGTACAGAAAATCAAAAACTCTTCTGAAAGTATTAAAAGTTGATTCTTTTGAGAAGTTGAGATCAAATCTCCGATGTAGAAGATAAAATAAGGTGAAGAAACTAAAAAGGGCATGGAAAATCTATTCCATAAAATCCTGGAAGAAAATTTCCCAAGTCTAGAGAGGCACTCAAACATGCAGACTCAAGAAATACAAAGGGTCTCAAAGAAAATCTAGCCAAGAAGATCTTCCCCAAGTCATATCTTAGCCAGACTGGCAAAGACCACAAGATACCAAAATTGACAAAAGAGAAAGGACAAGTGACTTACAAAGGTCATCCCATCAGGCTAACACCAGACCTCTCAACAGAAACAATGCAAACAAGGAAATAGTGGAAAGATGTATTGAAAGTTTTAAGAGAGAAACAATTTCAACCAAGATTATTATATCCTGCAAGATTATCCTTCTTGTGAGAAAAAAGATTAAAATCTTCTCAAACAAAACCTGAAAGAATTTGCCAACACCAGACCAGTTTTTCAAGAAACACTGAAGAGAGAACTGTTACAGGAAAACTAAAGAATGAAAATACAGAGATGGATAAAAACATGCATAGACTAAAAGTGAAGAGTTGGAAAAAGGTTTTCCATGTAAATGGGAACCAAAAAAGAGCTGGAGTCACGATTCTAATATCTAACAAAATAGGTTTTAAAACATAAACTGTTTGAAGAGACAAAGAATGGCACTATATTGTAGTAAAAGTCAATCAAGCAGATCTAATGCTTATAAATATCTATGCCCCTAATACAGGAGCACCCAAATATGTGAATGAAAGAATGTTACATCTAAAAGGAGAGAGAGATTGCAACACACTAATTATTGGAGACCTCAATACCCCACTATCCCCTCTAGACAGTTCATCTAGACAAAAAATAGGTAAAAATATAAAGGATCTAAATAATACCATAAATCAAATGGACTTAATGTACATCTATAGAACTTTCCACCCAAAACCACAAGATACACTTTTTTTTCTCACCTATACATGGAACTCTTTCAAAGATTGATAACATGATAGGGCACTAGACAAGCCTATCCAGTATCTTCTCTAACCAAGATGCAATTGGATGTCATTTTAATTTCAAGAGAAACTCTCAAAAACACACAAATATGACCAGACCGACCCTTACTCTGTAGGACTCCTACAGTTCCATCTCTAGGCCTCGGATCAGCAAGAGAAACTAAGGCATGGGCACCACTGCTTCCATCCAACTTTCAGGCTCCCAAGACCAGGACCCCACCCCCCCAGAAAGACCAGACCGACCCTTGCTCTTCAGGAGTCCTCCAGTTACAACTCTAGGCCTCTGGCCAGCAAGGGAAACTGAGGCAGAGGCACAACTGCCCCCAGCCTACTTCCACAACTCCCAAGACCAGGACCCCAACCCTTAGAAAGATGAGACTGGCCTGAGCTCAGCAAGAGCCCTCCAGTTCCATCTCTAGGCCTCTGGCTAGCATGGGAAACTGAGACAGGGCCACCATGGACCCCAGCCAACTTCCAGGCTCCGAAGACCAGGACTCCACCCCTCCCAGAAAGATGAGACCAGCCCTTGCACTGTAGGAGCCTGCCAGTTCCATCTCTAGGCCTCTGGGCAGCAAGGGAAACTGAGGCATGGGAACCACTGCCCCCATCCCACTTCCAGGCTCCTAAGATGAGGACCCTACCCTCAAATAGACCAGACCAACCATTGCTCTGCAAGAGCCCTCCAATTCCATCCCTAGGCCTCTGGACAGCAAGGAAAGCTGAGGCAGGGGCAGCAGTGCCCCTGGCCCACTTCAAGGCTCCCAAGAACAGGACCCTACCTCAATAAAGGCAAGACTGGCCCTTGCTATGCAGGAACCCTCCAGTTCCATCTCTAGGCCTCTTGCCAGCAAGGGAAACTGAGGCAGAGGCACCACTGCCCCCAACCCACTTCCAGGCTCCCCAAACCAGGACTCCACCCCCTCCCCCAAAAAACCAGACCAGCCCGTACTCTGCAGGAGCCCTCCAGTTCCATCTTTAGGTCTCTGGCCAGGAAAGGAAACTAAGGCAGGAGAACCACTGCCCCCAAACCACTTCCAGGCTCCCAAGAGCAGGAACCCACCCTCCAAAAAGACCAGACTGACCCTTGCTCTGCAGGAATCCTCCAGTTCCATCTCTAGGCCTCTTGCCAGCAAGGGAAACTGAGGCAGGGGCACCGCTGCCCCCGCCCTATTCCCAGGCTTCCAACACCATGACAACCCCCCCCCAGAAAGGTAGGCAGAGTTTTATTTTTTTCTTTGCTCTTCCTTTTTGCTTTGTTAATACACTCCTCCCACTTGTCCCACAGACCAGACTGACCCTTTCTCTGCAGGAGCCCTCCAGTTTCATCTCTAGGCCTCTGGCCAACAAGGGAAACTGAAGCAGGGGCATCACTACTCCAAGTCCATTTCCAGGCACCCAAGACCAGAAACCCACCCCCCATAAAGGTAGGATGACTTTTTATTTTTTTCTTTGCTCTTCCTTTTTGTGTTAATACCCTCCTTGTCATGGTCACACAGACCAGACAAGCCCTTGCTCTGTAGGAGCCCACCAGTTCAATCTCTAGGTCTCTGTCCTGCAGAGGAAACTGAGGCAAGAGCATCACTGCCCCCAGCCCTCTTCCAGGCTCCCAAGACCAGGACCCCATGCCCAAGAAAGGTAGGCACGTTTTTATTAATTTTTTTCTTTGCTCTTATTATTTTGTTAATACACTGCTCCTCCTTGTCCCACAGACCAGACTGGCCCTTGCTCTTCAAGAGCCCTCCAGTTCCATCTCTAGGCCTCTGACCTACAAGGGAAACTGAGGCAGAGGCACCACTGCCCCCAGCCCACTTGCAGAATCTCAAGATTAGGACAACACACTGGTGAAAGACCAGACTGGCTCTCGCTCTGCAGGAGCCCTCTAGTTCCATCTCTAGGCCTCTTGCCAGCAAGGGAAACTGAGGCAGGGGCACCACTGCCCACAGCCCTCTTCCTCGCTCCCAAGACCAGGACCTACCCACCACAAAGGTTGGAGGGTTTTAATTTTTTTCTTTGCTCTTCCTTTTTTTTTTTTTGTTAATCCCCTCCTC
>NW_006203882.1:84208-84728 GCF_000334495.1 Tupaia belangeri chinensis
TGAAAAGCCGTATTGGCCTTTTTTTTTTTTTGTTAATGCCCTCCTCTTCTTTGTCCCATAGACCAGACTGGCTCTTGCTCTTTAGGAGCCCTCCAGTTCCATCTCTAGGCCTCTGGCCAGCAAGGGAAACTGAGGCAGGGGCACCACTACCCCCAGTCCACTTCTAGGCTCCCCAGACCAGGACCCTCCCCCCAAAAAAGACCATAACAGCCCTTGCTCTGCAGGAGCCATTCAGTTCCATCTCTAGGCCTCTGGGCAGCAAGTGAAACTGAGACATGGGCAACACTCCCATCTTTCGACCCCTGGGCCAGGAACTTTGAGGGAAGACTGCCCCCTCCCATAGCTTCAGCCTTGGGACCCCCAAGCCAGACACCCCTCTTTCAGACAGGAACGCCCACGCCTACTACACCACACTCCCATCTTTTGCCCCCTGGGCCAGGAACTTCGAGGGAAGACTGCCCCCCCATAGCTTCAGCCCTGGGACCCCCAATCCAGACACCGCTCTTTCAACCAGGAATGC
>NW_006203882.1:84865-85309 GCF_000334495.1 Tupaia belangeri chinensis
CCCTACACTCCCATCTTTCGACCCCTGGGCCAGGAACTTCGAGGGAAGACTGCCACCCTGTAGATTCAGCCCTGGGACCCCCCAAACCAGACACCCCTCTTTCAGCCAGGTACACTTTTATTTTCCTTTCTTTTTCTCTCCTCTTCCCCTCTTCTTTCATTTGTAAATTTCTCTCTTCAGATTAACACATAGGAATGCCCTCATTCCTACTACACCACACTCCCATCTTTTGACCCCTGGCAAAATCACACACCGCACTGGCACACGGCATGCAACTTTTTCTTTACTCTATGTATTATTTTCTTCCCACTTATTCAGTCCTCACTTCCTTTATCTACACCATCCCTGGCTGTTTAGATAGGTCTAGAATTACAATTCTGAAACATTCTAGTATTTTAAGACTCTCTGGAATCCTCCCTTTCACTGAACCACCTGCGAAGAAGG
>NW_006203882.1:85511-85722 GCF_000334495.1 Tupaia belangeri chinensis
GAGGAGGGATCGAGCTGGCCAGCAGTTCTGGACACCAGGCGGACTGAGGCTGCAGGCCTGACCCTTCCGAATCTCCACACATCCCCACCGTTCTTCCTCCTTGGACCCCAGGTTGCTTGCCTGGGACTTTAAGGCGAACCTCCACCTCAACCCACCCCACCCGCAATCTGGATCGAGCCGGCCAGCAGTTCCAGACACCAGACGGACTGAG
>NW_006203883.1:0-2437 GCF_000334495.1 Tupaia belangeri chinensis
GCAATGAGAAAAAATGAAGGATGACTATAGCAACAACATGGGTGGATGTCACATACATATTTGAATTGAAAGAACCAGACACAAAACACTACTTGCTATGTATAATTCCATTTACAATAACTTTAAAAGCTTCGAATAGTTGTTTTCCTTGGGGAGTTAATGACTGGAAGAAAGAAAAGGGAGTTTTCTGACTACAGATAATGATGTGCTTCTTCATCTAGTTACTGGATCCACACAGATGTCAATAGTTTGTGAAATAAACAAGCATACACATATGATTTGTGTATTGTCTTAGATGTATCACACTCCAATAATAAGCTAACTTAACAGTATTTTCCAAAGGTCCACATTCAAGTGATTCTATAAACTGATATTCTCAATGATTCACATTTGACTATTTCTTTTGGAAAATCCTTTGGAAATACACCAACTTTTAATGAGGAACAGAAACAATTCCTGCCCTTAGCAATTCTTTTTTGGGCCAAGAATACCACAGTAAAAATAAAATGCCAATCCACACGCAAATTCAATGTAACTGAGTGATAATGGATTGTACTGTACGCACGGATGAAGTTCAAGAGTATTGTTTCTTATCTGAAGGTCTCGAAGTTGATTTTTGGCTTACATTTTCTAAATGGAAATTGATAAGTGCACATTGAAGTCCTGGAGCATACTTAGTAATATGATTTACAATGAGCAGATTCCTTTGTGTGGAGATCATCATTTATCAACACAGCTCTCATGGGAGTGTCATATTCCTGCTCAGATCTTTGCTTAGATGATTTTTCAATGCCTACTAGTATACTTCTTTGCAACCTTAGAATTTGTATTTAAATATGCTTTGTTTCCTCCTTTTATTTTACTGGCTCATTTATCATCTGGAACTATATCTGAGAGGCTTAATTAAAAATAAAAGTAGTTTTTTTAATCCAATTTAAATGAAAATAGTACAATAGCTTTTGACCAATATTCCAAATTAAAGGAATCCATCAAAGATCTTTTTTAGTTATGCCCAAGAAAAAAGTTACCATTCAAAAACTAACTTGCTGTTGGTGGAGCGAAGATATCACAACCAGGAGAAGAAGCTCTGTGTAGTCGAGGGAGACGTCCAGCTCGTCTTTATTTTAGGCGTGCTGTGGTTAAGTTCGGTTAACTCAGATGTATATGGTGGGTTTTAGCATTATGTAGTATCTTTGCAAAACAGATGAATTCCAAGATAACATTTATAACATTTTTTTCAAGATTGTATGTATTTTGGGAACCAGCAGTTAGCATAATAGCTATGTCGCTGGACTCCCACATAGTCGACCACGGTTTGCGTCCTGGACCCAGTGGCTTAAAACTCATGCCGGGCGCATGTGCGTGCGTGCCCAAGATCCCAACAGGAGAATGGAGGAGAAGGGATTGCAGTGTGACCATCCCCCCTGGGGGGTGATTTTTCGCCTTCTGTCTCTATGTCTCTGTCTGTCTGGCGAGCGCACGCACCCTATAGTGAAAACCTCTCCAAAAAAGAAGAAGAAGAAAAAAAAAAGGTTGTACGTATTTTACTTGGAAAGGTCCATTGCACCCACTCTTTTTGACATATTTTTGGGTATACTTAGTAGAAGGCACTGAATTTTTTTCATGATAATTATAAGCTAAATTAACTTTAACTCTTTCTATGAGTAAATGTTAAATCATCCTAAAATATTTCCTGGGCCTTTGTTATTTGAGACCTGTTCTTAAAAATAGGCCTGGCCCAGCAGGTGGTGTAAGGGTTACATGACTTGACTCTCATGTCGTCGACCTCAGTTTTAGTTTTGGGCCTGGTGACTTAAAATTCACACCGGAGGGACCAGCAGTTAATATAATGTCTATGTCGCTGAATTCTCATGTAGTCGACCACGCTTCGAGTCCTGGACCCAGTGGCTTAAATTCACGTCGGGCGCGTGTACGTGCGTGCCCAAGATCCCGAGAGGAGAATGGAGGAGAAGGGATTGCAGTGTGGCCATTCCCCCTGGGGGTTGATTTCTCACTTTCTGTCTCTCTGTCTCTCTCTGTCTTTCTGGTGAGCACATGCGCCCTGTAACAAAAACCTCTCCAAAAAATAAAAAAGAAACGTAAATGTCATAAACATGTGTATATGACATTTATAAAAAAAAAAAAAATTTTACACCAGGTCATGTGCATGTGCGCCCAAAAATCCTGAGAGGAGAATGAAGGAGAAGAGATTACCGTGTGGTCACGACCCCACCCCCACAAGGTGTGATTTCTTGCTTTCTGTCTCTCTTTCTCTCATCTCTCTGGCAAGCACACAAACCCTATGGCAAAAATCTCTCTTTGAAAAAAAAAAAATAGGCTTGGTCAACCTAAAACACTCTGATTATGTACATGAGTACCAGGATCCTAAAGAGTTAGAAGATTGAGGAAGTGGGGTAGCAGTGTTGCCAGGCACTGT
>NW_006203883.1:7005-37434 GCF_000334495.1 Tupaia belangeri chinensis
TAGTCGACCGTGGTTTGCGTCCTGGACCCAGTGGCTTAAAACTCATGCCGGGCGCATGTGCGTGCGTGCCCAAGATCCCGAGAGGAGAATGGAGGAGAAGGGATTGCAGTGTGACCATCCCCCCTGAGGGGTGATTTTTCGCCTTCTGTCTCTATGTCTCTGTCTGTCTGGCGAGCGCACGCACCCTATAGTGAAAACCTCTCCAAAAAAGAAGAAGAAGAAAAAAAAAAGGTTGTACGTATTTTACTTGGAAAGGTCCATTGCACCCACTCTTTTTGACATATTTTTGGGTATACTTAGTAGAAGGCACTGAATTTTTTTCATGATAATTATAAGCTAAATTAACTTTAACTCTTTCTATGAGTAAATGTTAAATCATCCTAAAATATTTCCTGGGCCTTTGTTATTTGAGACCTGTTCCTAAAAATAGGCCTGGCCCAGCAGGTGGTGTAAGGGTTACATGACTTGACTCTCAACTCCTCGACCGCAGTTTTACTTTTGTGTCGTCGACCTCAGTTTTAGTTTTGGGCCTGGTGACTTAAAATTCACACCGGAGGGACCAGCAGTTAATATAATGTCTATGTCGCTGAATTCTCATGTAGTCGACCACGCTTCGAGTCCTGGACCCAGTGGCTTAAATTCACGTCGGGCGCGTGTACGTGCGTGCCCAAGATCCCGAGAGGAGAATGGAGGAGAAGGGATTGCAGTGTGGCCATTCCCCCTGGGGGTTGATTTCTCACTTTCTGTCTCTCTGTCTCTCTCTGTCTTTCTGGTGAGCACATGCGCCCTGTAACAAAAACCTCTCCAAAAAATAAAAAAGAAACGTAAATGTCATAAACATGTGTATATGACATTTATAAAAAAAAAAAAATTTTACACCAGGTGCATGTGCATGTGCGCCCAAAAATCCTGAGAGGAGAATGAAGGAGAAGAGATTACCGTGTGGTCACGACCCCACCCCCACAAGGTGTGATTTCTTGCTTTCTGTCTCTCTTTCTCTCATCTCTCTGGCAAGCACACAAACCCTATGGCAAAAATCTCTCTTTGAAAAAAAAAAAATAGGCTTGGTCAACCTAAAACACTCTGATTATGTACATGAGTACCAGGATCCTAAAGAGTTAGAAGATTGAGGAAGTGGGGTAGCAGTGTTGCCAGGCACTGTTGGGGGTTTCTGTCTCTCTCTCTCCCTCTCTCTCTCTCTCTTTCTCTTTTATGTACACATGCGGTCTCTATTGCAAATAAACACACAAACACACACATATACACATGCTAAAATAGATTTGAGGCACTTGAAAATGAAGTAGAAAACTATAAAATACCTCTTTGCATCTGTTATTTTTTAATTTAAGAAAGTTTTTTTTTTTAATTACAAGAGGACGTGTACCACCAGAGAGACAGGGAGACAGAGAGAGAGAGGGGAGAGAGAGAAAAAGAAAGAGAAAGCACCCACCTATGGGGTGTGGTTACATCTCAATCCCTTCTCCTCCATTTCTCCATCTTGTCAGAATTTTTGGCATGTGCATAGATACACCCAATATGTTTTTTTTTTAAACTTCTAGAGCCAGGATTTGAACTTTCATTGGCCAAGTGGATTCAAGATCCCTTAACCACCAGACTGTGAGACTGGCCCACATCTACTTATTTTGACAAATCATAAGGACAATTATTTTCTACTCTGTAATGTTAAATTACTTCTGTATAAATATTTCATAAATTTTAAAAGAATTACCTGCACAAATGGAACAGATTTTGTCTTTTTAAATATTTGGGCACATGTTTGTATAATTACGTAAAGAAACAACACGGGACAGAACTACTCAGTCCAGGAGGTGAGCCTGTAGCTTAAGAATAGTCATTTGTTTATTCATTCATGCAAGGCCTGACGGTGTCCTCCAGATACAAAAATAAGAAAACTATAACGTATGTCTTTGGTGGGAGACAGATGTGCAAACAGTCAAAGAGAGGGCATTAACATAAAGCTGTAAGGGTACGGATATCAAGCTCTGTGGAAGAATGTGGGAACCATCAACCTCTAGGGCATCTCACTGGGTGTTCCCAGTGTTACTCCTAATAAAGGCAACCTTTATTAGACTTCTGAGTATAATAAAGTGTACTCGCATCTCCAGGTTGGCTGCTGGAACAACCTGGCTATTAAACCCTCCAGCCGCTCCCTGTATTTACAGAAGGAATTCAAAGGGGCCTCAAAGCAGATTAATTTACAGTTATTAAGTGTTTGAGGTATTAATCACCTCAATTGGCTCTAGTGGGAAATAACATTGCATCGTAATCAGAATTATAGAGCCAGAAATAGATGAAGATTTTTTTTCTTCTTATGTTATAATTCAGAACAATGGAATATATAAAATTATACCTTCCCTTCAAGAATTTTTGTCAACCCTAACATTGAAGAAATTCTTTGATCTGATTCAAAAGTAAATGACAGCTTTAGATACCAGGTCTTCACTAGCTAGAGTAGCTGAACCTAGCTTAGAACTTTATACCAAATGGATTCAGTTAGAATGAAGTTACCTACTATGTTTCGAATACATATGTACAAATGTATAAATATGTAAATTAAATATAAATATATAATTCCCATTCAGTGATTACTTCTCAATCTACAAAGTGCTTTAAGTATAATATCTCATTTTATCTTTCCTCTACAGTGAAGATAATCCTGCCATGGGGCCAACAGGTGGTGTGGTGGTTAAGGGCACTGGATTCCCACATGACCGACCATGGTTCAAATCCTGGACCTGGCGACTTGCTTTCTCACTTTCTCTCTCTCTCTCTCTGTCACACACATACACTCTGTCCCTCTCTGGTCAAATTAAATTGAATAAATAAATCAATAAAGTTAAATAAAATAATTCTTTTTAGAAAAAAAAAAAGACAGTCTTGCCTTACAGTTGGAAACTGAGATTCAAAGACATTACGTGATTTCTCATACTGAAAAAGATAGTCAATGGTAAACTCCATTGTGTTTGTGAAAACCAGATGCTTTTTCCTAAATAAGTGCTACACAGTCCAGTCTGAGCAGGGTTTTTCTTACTGAAATCAGTAGACTACTGGTATATAACAGAATTGCCTGGACTTCCTGTGAAAAATACAGTTTCCTGATCCACGCCCAGACTGACTGGAATTTTGATGAATTGCTCTACTGATACCCATAGTTAAAATATGAGATCCCCCGGCCTAGGCCAAATATATTTCCTTCACAGTTGCTCAATATAATTGAATGTACCTCACTGTATTTAATTAGACAACTGATGAGTTCTCTTCTTTCCAGTGCGAAGAATATAAGGATTTAAAGATCCCCAAAAAGCAAGCCATTTCACAATCATTATTAGCATTATGATTCTTGGATATAAGCAAAGTTCTTCAAAGTTTTCCTTCAAAACATTAAATACGTCATTTACTAAAACTAAGATGGAGAACCTAAGAAACACAAATATAGTCTTTTTGGATATTTGTCAGTTCTATTTGGAACAGAGCTGACTTTTAATAGAATTCTAGATTAAACCTGAATCCATCTCTGGTATACCCATTTGGGCCTTTATATACTATTAAATAAATTTAAAACACATTCTTAAATTTGACTATCATTTTCTGGGTAGCCTATCTCCCTTAAACTATTAAGATATAACCAAATATACCCCAGAAATGTGAGGCTGGGGGCTTCCAAAGATTAGAATTCTTCTTGTGCATCTGTTCTGCTTCTTTTCTTTTCTTCCTTCTGTGCCTTTTTCTTTTTCTTTTTCTTTTTTTTTTTGGTAGAGGTTTTTGCCTTAGGGTGCATATACTTACCAGAGAGACAGAGATAGTGAGAGGGAAATTGAAAACTCACCCACTGGGAAGATGGCCATGTCCCAATTCCTTTTCTTCCACTCTCTTCCTGGGATCTTAGGCACACATCCACATGTGCCCAGCCTGAGTTTCAAGCCACTGGGTCCAGGACTTGAACCATGGTCAGCTATACAGGAGTCCAATGACATAATCACTACACCATCTGCTGGCCCCCCTTTCTTCTTCTTTCTTCAAGTTTTGCCTATTGTTTTTCCATGAGAGATAAAGACAGAGAAAGTGAAGGGAGTCGGAGGGACATCACAATGGAGTCCTCAGACTATGATTCATTCCCAGTTTTAACCAGTCAGGATTATGGGTATGCATGGGTGCCCGGCATGTACAGGGAGACTTCAGGACATGAACCTGGGTCATTCCCATGTGGCCTCAGCACTGCACAGGTTACTGGTGTGCTGCTATGGCCCGCACAATTATAGTTCTGAGGTAAGTATTGTAGGTCCATATTACTTCAGGCAGCCCTGCATTGTTGCCTTTACCAAGGAGAGCTTTAATTGGAAGAAAACTAACTTGGGCTAATACATTGCATCTGTGAATTTTAAATGGTGCAAATAAATGAAGAAGCTCACACATTCATAAAATATTTAGTGAGCAACCTTTAAGTGTCTGGCACTATACTAAAAGCTAAGTTTAAAATCATAAACTCATTGAACTCAAGGAGTTCAGATATTGCACTGAGGACAAAGGAATTTGTGGCACTGGCTTTTTTCTCACAAATTTTATTAGAAGATTAATGAGATACAAGTTATAGACATGAAATCATTATCATTATATTTGGTTTAATAGTCAACCATGATAATTCAAATGGAGAAATTCAGTATCCTTTCAAATTTAAGGCATTTTAGTGATTATGTGTTTTACACGTATCCTTTTCAATTAATTTTTACGAAATTGTGATGTATGGATATTAAAATAGGTATTTTAAAGGAAATGGAATCATATCAGGTAGTTGTGCATAATCAATATTGAGCTGTAGCAACAGCAGTACTTTTCCAAATTCCTAGGCCAAGTAAGTGTAACTTGGAATTTCAGTCCAGTTCATTTCCAAATTACACCTCTGGTTTTCTTCTTTCTTTCCTTTTATTTTTTCTTTTTCTTTCTTTCTTCTTTTTCTCTTTCTTTCTTTCTTTCTTTCTTTCTTTCTTTCTTTCTCTCTCTTTTTCTTTCTCTTTCTCTCTCTTTTTCTTTCTCTTTCTCTCTCTTTTTCTTTCTTTTTCTCTCTCTTTCTTTATTCCTTTCTTTCCCCCAGAAGGCACCTGTACTCGCCAAAAGGAGTTAGAGAAAGAGAGAGGGAGAAAGTATCCTGCAATGAGTCATGTTCAAGCCACAAGCCATTCTCCTCCTTCTCCACTATTTATCATTCTACTGGGATTTGGGGCAGGCAGGCACATGTGCTTGACATACATTTTAAGCTGCTAGGGCTGGGATTCAAACTGTGTGGTCAGCCATGTGGGATCCAGCTCCCTTAACCATTAGGCCACAGGGCTGGCCTTACCCATGCTCCTCCTCTCAGTCCCCTCCTCTCAAAAAAAAAAAAAAAAGGGAGAAGAAATTAATCTGGGTTGAAGTAATCTTTGTAGAAGTAGAAAAAAATATTAAATTTGGCTTTGCCTTTTGAGTTCTGATTAACAGTGAATATCTTTTCCCGTCAAAATAAAAATAAGATAAATAAATATATAACACCATTCTAGTGCCAGTACAAAGCCAGTTTTCATTTTAATTCTTCAATCAGATATGCTGCAGCAAAATTTCACAAAGCTACTATATGAAGAACAAGATTACCTCGGGATTCCCGGAACTTGGGCACAGTGAGATAAAACAGGACAACCACAAGCATCGGCCACTTCAAAGCATGGCTTTGGGCAATGAAGGGCAGCTGTAAACTTCTGGGGAACAATAACAGAAGATGAAGCAGCTTGGCATGTGGTTAAGCAATAGGGTAGGGATTGAGCAATAGTAGGGACTTGGCAAGGTCCCTAACAGGTTCTGCAATAAATTACTTCAGCTGAAAATTCAAGAATAGGATTTACATGGGTCTGGGTATAGAGGAAGGTTCCTGAGTCCTTGTTTGGTCCTGTTGAGTCATCCATAGAACTTCCCACAAAACAGTTATTGTTCTGCGGCTCCTTTTTAGTAAAAGGCACAGAAATGTGTGGTAAAAGCATGGAATTTTGGAAATGATATTTACAACATTTAAGAAAACTTGAAGGACTCATAAAGATATATAGTGACCACTCTCATCCTGGAACTTGGATCTCAGTTTCACTTCAGGACTCTTTATACTGTTCATGGTGTTATGATCCTGGTCAGGAAATGAGATGTTCTGTTTAATAAATAAAAGTCTTAAAGTTAGGTACACAAAAGGACTTAATTTTTAAAAAGACAAAACAAAGTTATACTGAATTCTAAAAGTGCCCTGAACAAAATAGAAGATTTTAAGATCTTTGAGAACCCCAGGGCCATCTTTCGGGATGATTGCGGATCTATAGTGGTCTGTATGCTATGTTCTCTGTAATGCCTCATGGGATGAATTATGCTAATATTGCCATTTCTATGTTTTTAGAATTATTTACTTACTTTTATTCATTATTATTTTTTAAAATTTGCTATAGGGCATATGCACTCACCAGAGACAGACAGAGAGAGAAAGAGGAGGAAAGTGAGAAAGCAAGCCACCAGTCCAGGACTCAAGCTGTGGCTGGCCATGTGGGAGTCCAGCGCCTTAACCACCATGCTATCTGCTGACCCCAGTATTGCCATTTTTAAAATACGTATAAATTTCAGATTAATTCCTCTTGAAAGGAAGAAGAAAACTATGTGTTTCTCTATACATTTAGTTATTTCTCTGAAGTGTTTGCTCAAATGTCACTTTTGCTGTGAGGTTTCCCTTGAATACTTACTTTAAAGCCCAAATCACATTCTGTTCTCTTGTTCTCTGCCCCTCAGGCACTTGCTGATCCCTCCACCACACTTCATTATTCTTATTATCTTTTTTTTCTCCAAGGCAACTATTACAATCTAATGAATAACAATTTACTATTTGCTTTCCTACTAGGACTAGGGTAGAGGCTCTGTAAGGGCAGGAGTCGCTGTGTCCCTATTGGTTTAAGGTTTACAGCAAGAGGACTTCAAAAAGTTAGTGGAGGACTAGCAGGGGGTATGGTTAAAGCACTGGATCCCCTTGACTGACAACATGCTTTGTGTCCTAACCTGGTGGTTTGAAAATTATGCCAGGTTGGGACCAGTAGGTGGCATGGTGGTTAAAGGTGCTGGAGTCCCACATGGCCGACTGCAGTTCAAGTCCTGGACCTGGCAGCTTGCTGTCTCACTTTCCCTTTCTCTCTCTTTTGCTCTCTCTCTCTCTCTGTCTCATTCTGTTTCTCTCTGGTCACATTAAAATTAAATTAATTAATTAATTAATAGTTCAATAAAATAACTCTAAAAAAATAAATGAAAGAAATGAAAATCATGCTGGGCACATATGTTTGTGTGTCCAAAAATCCTGAGAGGAAACAAGAGGAGAAGGGATTGTAGTATGGCTATTCCCCCTGGGGAGAGTGATTTCTCACTTTCCCTCTCTCATTCTCTCTCTGGTGAGCACAGGTGCCTTACAGTATAAACTAAAATAAAATTTTAAAAGTTAATGAAAAATGTTGTTAAAGTACATGTTTATTTTGATACAAAATAATCTTGAAATCCATGCATAGCTTTTTCAATAATATACAATTTCCATGAACTTTGGAAGTTCCCACATATATTACAGGCACTCAGCAAAACTTACCTGAAAGAATGAAAGAATATAAAAACACAAAAAAATGAAATCATTTAAAAAATGTACTTTAAGCTTCCTGGTCTCAGAACTTAAATAAAGTCTGGATAAATATCTTATTTTTTTGCTTTTTTTTCCAGTATCATATAAAATACAGGCTTTGATAGCAAACAATAACAAAAACAAAAATAATAATAAGGACAAGTCAATCTAAAAGAACAATTTTTTCTTTCTTTTATAACATTAAGTAATATTAGATAAATTCACCACTTGTGTTTGCTTAAAATTTGAGTTTAATGTCATTTTTCTTCATTTTTCTGATGTCGTATATGTAAGGCATTCTGTTCCTTCTGAGATAGCATGATTAAAGTTTTCAGAAATATCTCAAAGTTTAAGGATATTTGAAGCCAATGTTTTTTCCCGCAGAAATGATGGTTTGGTTGTGAGGCAACCCTTTAGTAAGGCATTGGAAGTTACTGGATTTGGTTTCTTTTAATAAAAGTTGAAAAAAAGAAGAGAAAGAAAAAAAATGCCCTATTAAAAATATCTTATTAAAGTACTTTTTTTGACAAAATTAGTTCTCCTTAAGGTCCTTAGAGGGGATAATAAACGATCCAGAATAGTTGCTCTGACAATCGTCCCGCTGAATGAAACTGTGTGGAGATGGCATTTTAAAGCAATAACAACTATCTGAACACTGAAAAGATCTGAAGGGTATATCCTATGTCGTTCTAACAGCATGATCCAGTCATGTTTCTTGGTTTACCCGGTCCTCAACTTAGGAACCTGGTACCAGTTTATTATCCAGCTGTGTGCTCTCAAAATCACTCTCAAAACATTACAGCTCCAAAACACAGCTAAAGAAAACATCTATGAATCCTGCCAGACTGTGAATCTCTAATGCACCTGAATTTGAAACCCAGGTGGGAACCAATGACATTTTAATGTTAATAGGTGGAGGCAGTAGGCTTGTGCTGTTCCCCAACCCTTCATTCCTTCAATTCCTTTAAATACTGATCAAGACAAGTGATCACCATCAGGGTTGATGTTTTATTCTTTTTTTAAAATATTTATTTAATTTATTTATTCATTTTTATTTTAATTTGACCAGAGAGAGACACACACAGAAAGAGAGAAAGTGGGAAAGTGAGAAAGCAAGCTACCAGGTCCAGATGTCAAACTGTGGTCGGCCATGTGGGAGTGTCCAACACCTTAACCACCAAGCCACCTGCTGATCTCTTACAATGTATTATTAGGACTTTAGGCTGAAAGCACTGCACAAATTTAACAGTCAGGTTTCTTAGTATTTTCTATGAAGAAAAAAAAATATATATATATGGAGTTCTTGCATACCGAGTTCATTCTCAGAAAACTATTTAGCTAATGTAAGTTACCCTTAATATTAGCTCTGGATATAAAAATGCAATTTCCTTAATTCGAACCACTTGGAGAATTAGTTGGAAATTTAGTTGGAGAGAATTATATATTTTCACCAGAAATCTTGAAATAAGGAATTGAGTACTGTATACCTGTTTAACTACTCATGTTTTAAATATCCTTCTCTGAGAAGGCATTTCCAATTTCCAATGAAAACTAATCATGTGTACAAGTCCTCATAAATGGCTAAACATAAAAACCGTGCCTCTAGAAAAATATTGGTGAGATTTAGAAGGTTTAAAAGACATTCCTAGGACCAGCAGTTAACGTAATGGCTATGTCGCTGGACTCCCATGTAGTTGACCGTGGTTCGAGTCCCAGACCCGGTGGCTTAAACTCACGCTGGGCGCGTGTGCATGCGTGCCCAAGATCCCGAGAGGAGAATGGAGGAGAAGGGATTGTGGTGTGGCCATCCCCCCAGAGGGTGATTTCTTGCTTTCTATCTCTCTGTCTCTCTCTCTCTTTCTTGCACGTGCACACACCCTATAGCAAAAACCTCTCCAAAAGAAGAAGAAGAAGAAAAAAAAAGACATTCCTATAAGCTTCAAGGTTATAAAGAGATTTCAAAAAGTCTGTGAAAAAAATGGAATCAAAGTATAAATTCAGTTTGGTGCAAAAAAAGTTTGAAATCTATGCTTAGTTTTTTTATAATATGCATTTTCCATGTACTTTTTAAAGTTATGTAAATATAGAATTTATCTATAATTTTTGTCTCTCTCTCCCTAATTTACTTTTTATTTAAATTTCATCTTTAAAAAAGTAGAGATTTGATCTGAAAAATAGGGGTCTTGATGACCTCGAGTAGCTATCACTTAGAGTAACTCCAGGGAAGAGTCTCTGTCCATGTGCTAGTCCTATAGAACTAAAGTTAGGGACTTATAGGGGTGTTCAACAAAACAGCCTTTTTGCAGAGCAGGTTCACTTCATATTCAGAGTCTCTGGGCATTAGTGGTAAAAAGAGCTTCTGCTGGGAAGCGTGGGTGGCCTCAGGACAGCAGAATTACCCATATGATAAGAGCTGCATGGGGAGTGTTCAGTTAATTCTGTTGTAAATAACAGAAAAATAAGTGAGACTGGGTGACTTCCAAGAACCGAGGTTTATTCAGCTAACAGTTTGGAGATCCAGAGTCCCCCGGCCACATTTGGTGGGTAGATCGTGAGTTCTGATCTCAGTCCCTTTCTTTATAAGCCTCATAAACCTGAGTCAATCATGATGGCCATGCCCTAATGACCTTATTCCTAATCTTTTTCTAAGAGCCCCACCTTTCAACACCAATAATGGGACTAAATTTTCACTTTCTTGATCCTGTTTCAACCAAATCTCAACAAATTAATTTAGGAGGGAGGAGGTGACATTCAAAATACAGCAGGGAGTATTAGGTTAGCATTCTCCAACCTTCCTAGCACCAAGGACTGGACTTGGGGAAGATAACCCCTTCACAGATGGGGATAAGGGGTTGGTGCTGAGATGACACAAGTGTACCACATTCTCTGAGCACCCCATTTCCAAAGCTACTGCATAGAAATGCTCCGATGCTCCAATTAAACAATCCTATAACAATAGGATTTGTTCACTATAATATCGCCACTGATCTGACAGAAGGCAGAGTCTGGGAGGAATGTGAGCAATGGGGAATGGCTCCAAACACAGAGAAGCTTCGCTCACTTGTCCTCCACCCAAACCCCACTGCTGGACCAGGCAAGCTGGCACCTGCCTGCAGCCTGGCTCCTAATAGGCCACAGACCTGCACCTTTTGAGTTCTGAGGATTGGGGGCAACTGAACTAGGGCATTGAAAGCCCTGTTTATTTTGCTGACACAGAGAAGTTTCACACAAGTAGCAAAGCCTGGCTATGAAGTCAGTAATCAGTGCAGACCAAAGAGAGGAACTTGGGTAAGCCTTCTGACAAGAAAAGAGAGCTATGCTCTTCCCCTAAGTTGCAGCAAACATTGGGAATGATGTTTGAAAGCTAATTGCTCTTGCTCTGCATTAGACCTTTACTTCCATAATCACCTCAAATACTATATATCTCTTATTTTCCTTCTAGCGTGGGGCATTTGGGAAATTAATATTTATTAGTGTTTACACAGTGTAGTATTCTCAGAGGACACATATAATCCCATCCCTGAAGCCCAGTGCAGGTCAGAAAAGCCGGAAGGAAAGCTTGTGCTGCCCAGAGCACCCCTTACTGACATCTCTCGGAAACAGTGGGCACATGGCCTACAGTGTGGGGCTGCAGTTCAGACACTGCTCTGTCCAAATCACAAGAGTGCTTTAGATATTAGGGAATTTCACCTCAAATTCTTATTTCTGGCTTCTCTCAAACTAAAGACTCAGCAACACTAAACTGGATCATCTTTGATGATGACTAGAGCTAATTAGTGGCTGCCTATTCAGCTGTGTTGTCGCCATTCAGCCTGGCTCACCTTCAGTCTACTAACCTCTCTCTCTGACCCTAGGAAAATTTAAATTTGCAAAACAAAACTCAGACATATGCAATGTAATCTATGTCGCAACAATCATATCAGAAGTTCTACCTACGTGGAATCTATCTCTGAGTGCGTATTAAGCCATTTAGTCGTCATCCAGTGCTGGTTGAATGAATAAGTTACATTGTCTTTTATTTACCTACAAAAACATCCAGTGGTGTTTCTGCTGTGAAAAGATGAACCAGTAAACCCTGACATCTCTGTCTTAGTTGTCACAGCAATTACAGTTCAAAGCACATTACTTACTTAGTTCTTAATCATAAACTCTCATTTTGTTGTCCTCTGTCATCTATGTTTATCCCATCTCTCCCATAAAACTGCAGCTCATCAAAGATCAGGATGTTTGCCTTTTGTGTCTTCATGAGACACCATGGCATTCCGTACATGCAATAAATGCACGCTCATTTATTTAAGACCTTGTATGAAGCAGAAACATCCCAACACCCTCAACCGTAATGATGTTGCAATGTCTGAGACCATCTCCCTCTGCCCTCTCTTCCTTTATAGGAATAATCTGAAGCTGAATCACACAAAGCAATGCCAACAATTTTTGCTAGATGTGTCTTCTATTGGCTTCTTTCCCTCAAATCACAGGCAAAGCTCCTTTGAAGCGGGCCCTGCCAGAGACATGATAATGATCAGGCTGTGATTACAATGAGTGTGCAGCGCTGGAACACAGCATGGTTACTGGCACTTACATGTTCACACCGGGCCCTGCCAAACCACATGTGCTCCGATACAAGGAGCTTCCTCTCAAATGCAGGGCAGGCTCACAGGCTGCTCACGCAAGGACATGAATCAAGAGCCCTGAGGGCAAGTAATAAACTCTCCTCTTCTTGGCACAGGCTGGAGGCCGAGATGGGTCCAAATTGATTTTACAAACATAGATAGTTATCTAAAGTGAATGCACCCAGACTTTATTCATTGTAAAAGGAGCCATTAATAGATCGAGGTAGACTAGGTTGAAATGGAAATTTTGCTGTTGGTTCAATAGGTTTAGGCAGCATGTCACTGCGGTCCCATAAACATGACAGATGAGATGGGCAAGTGGTTATAAAAGATCTGGCCTTTTCCTAATACTCTATTTCCTTTTGCCTCATTTCATGCTTATTATTGGATGCGATTGTCACATTTTCACAAGTAGTCAACAAGAATGAAATGGAATCCAAATCCTCATAGTGGGAAAAAAAGAAGTTTTACAGAAAGGAAATAGTTGCTAGTGAAAGAACCGTAGGGGCCAGCAGGTGGTGTGCTGGTTATGGCGCTAGACTCACATATGGCGGACCATGGTTCAAGTTCTGCACGTGGTGGCTTACTTTCTCACTTTCTCTCTCTCTCTCTCTCTCTCTCTCTCTGGTGAGCATACATACCTTGTAGTAAATTTAAATAATAATAATAAAGAAAAAAGAAAATTAAATAAATAATTCTTTAAAAAAAAAAACAGAACTATAACTACATTCTAACATAATTTAGGACAGGACTATTTTAGGAACAAAATGGCATTGTTTTATCATAAGTAAAAACTGAGAGGGAACCAGCAGTTAGCGTAATGGCTATATCGCTGGACTACCACATAGTCGACCTCGATTTCGCGTCCCAGACCCGGTGGCTTAGAACTCACGCCGGGCGCGTGTGTGTGTGTGCCCAAGATCCCGAGAGGAGAATGGAGGAGAAGGGATTGCGGCGTGACCATCCCCCCTGGGGGGTGATTTCTCGCTTTCTGTCTCTCTGTCTCTCTCTGTCTGTCTGGCGAGCGCACGCGCCCTATAGCAAAAACCTCTCCAAAAAAAAAAAAAAAAACTGAGAAGAAGATTATATTTGACATTCTCCCTATTAAACAGATCTCCTGGGAACATTATGGAGTCTCTCACTATCATTGCTAAGGATATTAGCTATGCTGTTTGAATAAAGTGGTAATCACTTCATGTACGTTAGGGACTAATAGTCAAAAGGAGGAAATGTCTTTGTGAACATGGTTCTCATTCCTTTTTCCCTGCATGACCTAACACTGGCAACTCTTTTTCAATCCTATAAGGTGACTTGAGGGATGGAAAAGAAACAAGGAACAAAACCTCATATACAGTTGTGTTCAGTGAGATGTAAGGTTTGCTAGTCAGTATTAGCTAATAGGAAGCACACTGTTCTTAAACTTCTATAAAACTAATCCTTGATCTTAGCCCAAATTCTACCTTCTACCAGACCATGTAAATGTCACATCTTTATCCAACTTATTCGTACTCTCAGTTTACCCTCCTTCAGTATCTGCAGTGCATTTACATTCTGAAGTAATGATCCATATGAACCTTTTCCCAGAACGTGTTCTGTCAATAAGTATCTGTCAAAAGTTAATAAGTGAATGAACATGTAATATTTTCAAATGATCAAAGAGACCTTATCAAAACTTAAAAACACATTTATTATTTTCAAGTATATATGCCTGAACTGTCTTTGCACATCCACTCATTCCTAATTCCATCTCTGAACCTGGCCACATTTGTTAGCTTGAGATGGAATGGGAGCATGGGGGGTTCAGGGAGAGAATAGGGTAAGCCTCTAGAAAGAGATCTGGGTTTCTTTCTCTCTCGCTCTCTCTCTCTCTTTTTAAATAAAAAGGCGGAAGTTTGCTGTTTTGCTTTCTGGACCACAGTAAACTACTGATGACCACAGCTAAAAGAATACATTTTCCCAACTCTTCACGCAGTCAAGCAGAAGTCGTCCTGTGTTTTTCCTGGAATGCCCTTTGTGGTGGTATGACTCAGCTGAGACAGAAGCGCTTTTACCCTTTCCACTTTCCTGCTTCTTCCCCTTGCAGAGAAGACAGATACAATGGCCAGAACTCACAGAGATGATGCTAAGGATAGAAGCTGCCCCAGTGTAAGGGAGATGAAGGATAGATCTGGCCCACTGATTCCAGTCCATGAGAGCTACCTCTTTATTATATTTTTTGAGAGAAAAATACATTGTTTCTCCCACTACTATTTAGGGTTTTTTTTTTCCTATTTTATAGGATAGATTTTCTCAAATCTATCCTAATTAATTCATCATTAAAAGGGCTATAGCCAAGGGACCAGCAGTTAGCGTAATGGCTATGTTGCTGGACTCCCATGTAGCCGACCGTGGTTCTCATCCCGGACCCAGTGGCTTAAACTCACTCTGGGCACATGTGCGTGCGTGCCCAAGATCCTGAGAGGAGAACGGAGGAGAAGGAATTGAGGCATGGCCATCCCTCCTGGGGGGTGATTTCTTGATTTCTTGCTTTCTGTTTCTGTCTCTCTCTGTCTGTCTGGTGAGCACATGTGCCCTATAGTAAAAAAAAAAAAAAAAAAAAAAACCCCCCCAAAAAAAAAAAAAAAAAAGGCTATAGCCAAATATACCAAAACTACTGACTCCTAATTGCCATGTTAAAGTGATTGTATCTAAATGCCATACACTTTTTACAAAGATTTTACCTCCTTTATCATTATAACCCCCGAACTATACATCCTAAATTAGTTGAAGAAGGTGTGCTCATACCCATGTAACAGATGAGAAAAGAAGACTAAGGGAATTAAGTCACTTATCCAAGGTTTCTCTAATAGCTAGTAAATTACAGCACAAATCATTTGACTCTCAGCCAAAGGCTGTTTACAGACTATGCTGCCAATTGTCAAATATGCCAATGGCTGAAAAATTCCTACATATGCCTTTTAATGAAATCCATGGTCTACTTCCAGATTTCCTCCTTGAGAATGAAATCTTCACATCTTATGCATGTATATGAAAGATACCAGTTTCTATTCTCATAAATACCTTTTAAAAATATTTCTATAAATTCTAAAATCTCTTCCATAGAGAAAATATATACAAAATAGATTCTACAGCCAAAGAACTTTTTTTCCTATTTCACTCATTGAGAAGTAGATAAAGAAAACTGACCAATTTGATCTGACAATATGGGCCAAATGACTCAGATGGTAGATATGAGAATATACATTAATACGAGGTCAAAGTTCTAGCTAGATTCTGCCAATCTTAGTATCAAAACAAAACAGTGATACACTTTCAGCTATGGAGCCATTTTGCAGACTTATTGAAAAACACTGAAACAGATTGCCATACAGTCGATCTGATGTACATAGGGCAATCAGATTATATAACACAAGGGCACTTCAAAAGTTCATATAGCCAGCTCATGGTTTGGTAGTTAAGGCAGCTGGATCCCACACAGACAACCCAATAGTTCAAATCCTGGACCTGGTGGCTTGAGAAACACACTTCAAGCAGTTGTCTTCATAGCCAAAATCCAAGAGGACAATAAAAAAGGGATTGCAGTGTGACCATCCATAATGCGGCTTGCTTTCTCACTTTTCCTTCCACTCCATGTCTCTGTCTCTCTCTGGTGAGTGTACATGTCCATCAAGATGACCACACCACAATCCCTTTACCTCCATTTTTCCTTTCAAGATTTTGGGCATACATGCACATGCACCAGTGTGTTTTTTTTTTTTTTGGAGAGGTTTTTGCTCTAGGGCGCATGCGCTCACCAGACAGATAGAGAGGGACAGAGAGACAGAAAGCAAGAAATCACTCCCCAGGGGAGATGGCCACACCGCAATCCCTTCTCCTCCATTCTCCCCCCAGGATCTTGGGCGTGCATGCACACACGCCTGATGTGAATTCAAGCCACGGGGTCTGGGACGCAAACTGCAGTCAACTACATGGGAGTCCAGCTACATAGCCATTATGCTAACTGCTGGTCCTACCAGTGTGTTTTTTAAGTCACTTAGTTGAGAACTTGAACCACACAGTTGGTCATGAGTCCAGTTACCTTAACCATCAAGCCACTGACTGGTCCACTAAAGATATTGTTAAAATAAACTTTCCTTATATTGTATTAAAATTGTTCACTATAACATGGGTAAGTAAATAAGGGAATTTTAAAAAAACTTGTGTAGATGGGACCAGCAGGTGGCGTGGTGGTTAAGGTGCTGGACACTCCCACTTGGCTGACCACAGTTCAAGTCCTAGACCTGGCAGCTTTCTTTCTCCCTGTCTCTCTCTGATCAAATTAAAATAAATGAATGAATAAATTAAATTAAATAATTCTTTTTAAAAAAACTTGTGTAGAGATACTTTTAAAGGATGAACTTACATCTGTATGTTTTAGGTAGGTAACCTCATAGTAAAGAAAACCTACTTCTCTAAGTCCTCAAGAGTTTCTTTTTTTTTTTTTTGGAGAGGTTTTTGTTATAGGGCGTGTGCGCTCGCCAGACAGACAGAGAGAGACAGAGAGACAGAAAGCAGGAAATCACCCCCCAGGGGGGATGGCCACGCCACAATCCCTTCTCCTCCATTCTCCTCTTGGGATCTTGGGCACGCACGCACACACGCCCGGCATGATTTTAAGCCACTGGGTCTGGGACTCGAACCACGGTCGACTACGTGGGAGTCCAGCAACATAGCCATTACGCTAACTGCTGGTGCACTCAAGAGTTTTTTTGAACATCTTATCCACTAACTTATTTAATCTTTTAACTATGAATGTTGACACAGAGTTAATATTTTTTTCTGAAGATAAAATAAATGATAGGTAGAGATGTTGGTCATTATCACACCAACACTGATTCTTGCATCAGTGATAACTCTTTTTCAGAGGCCAGCAGGTGATGTGGTGGTTAAGGTACTAGACTACCACATAGTTGGCTGCAGTTCGAGTCCCAGACCTGGCAGCTTGAAAATCATGCTGAGTATATGTGAGTGTGTGGCCAAAATTCCAGGAGAAAAATGGAGAAGAGATTAAGGAGAATGGCTATCCCCCTTAGGGGGTGATTTCTTACCTTCCCTCTTATTGTCTCTCTCTCTTTCTCTTTGTTACTCTCTGGCAAGTACACATACCCCATGGGAAAAAAAAAAAAAAAAAAGAGTTTGCAGGTCATTTACCCTAGTAAGCCAGATCTGGCACCCGGTCCCCACCCCACAGGCAAGATGGTGAAGCCCAAGTACAAAGGACAGAGCACCTTGGACGGAGCACCCTCCAAGGCCAGCACAAACCGGATTGTGTGCAGCGAGCAGGAGGTCAGAACACGAGGGACCGGGCCACCATCTGGCGCCTGAACATGTACAGGCAGAGGGCGTACAAGAACGGTCGTGGTAAAGTGAGTAAACCCCTGTGAGATCGATCAACAGTGGCTCCTGGCACAGAGGCAAGAGTAGAGCCAAATATTAAATGGTTTGGAAACACACGGGTGATTAAGCAGTCGTCGTTTCAAGAGGAAATGGATGTGGTCATGAAGGATCCATACCAAGCTGTCATGAAGCAAAGCAAATTGCCAGTGTCTCTCCTCCAGGCCCGAATCCAGCCTCATAACCCAAAGGTGCACATTCTTTTTTTTTTGGGAGGTTTTTGCTATAGGGCGCGTGCGCTTGCCAGAGAGAGACAGAGAGACAGAAAGCGAGAAATCACCCCCCAGAGGGGATAGCCACACTGCAATCTCTTCTCCTCTACTCTCCTCTCGGGATCTTGGGCACGCACACACACGTGCCCGGCGTGAGTTTAAGCAACCTGGTTCCGGACTCGAACCGCGGTTGACTACGTGGGAATCCAGTGACATAGCCATTATGCTAACTGCTGGTCTCAAGGTGCACATTCTTGATACTGAAAGTTCTGAGAGGACATTTGGCTCTGAGGCACAGAGGAAGCGACCAAACTTATTTGGGAGTGATGTGCAGTCTGTCCTAGACTGTCCCAAGTGTCCACTGAGAACTATGACCAGGGCAAAGATCGCCATTTGGTAACTGAAGACACTGGTGTGAGAAATGAAGCCCAAGAAGAGATAGATAAGAAGGGACAGTCCAAAAGAATTTGGGGTGGACTCTACAAGGTGACGGATTCATCAGATGTTGTAGTTCAAGTTCTTGATGTTCAAGAACAGATGGGTACCCGTTCCCCTCACATGGAGGCTTACTTGAAAAACGAGAAACCTTGGAAACACCTCCTTTCTGTACTTAACAAAAGCAACCTTGTTCCCACCTAGGCAACGAGCCGATGGGTTGCTGTTCCCTCCCAGGATTATCCACTGCTCGCTTTCCACGCGAGTCTGACCAGCCCCTTTGGTAGAGGAGCATTTATCCAGCTCCAGCGGATGTTGGGAAAGGTGCACGCTGACGGGAAGCCGATCGGCGTGAGTTTCACTGGCTGTCCCAAGGTCAGCAAGAGCTCTGTGATAAACACGCTGCCTTCCTAGAAAGTTCTCGATGTGGCCCCCGATGCCGCTGAGACGAAGGTCTGACAGTACCTCCCGCTGATGGCGGCGGATCTTCCTGATCCACTGTCCCGGGGTGGTTCACTCCTAAGGACTCCGAGATGGACATCGTGCTAAAGGGAGTTGTTCACATCCAAGCCATATTTGAACCACCAAAGCCAGATTATATCAAAATGCCGAGGATTTCTGGAGAAGCTGGCCTACGGGACTGGGAAGTTACTGAAGGCTGGCGAGCCTGATGTGCAGACCGTGCTCAAGATGGTCCTCAATGACCGGCAGCGAGGCCTGATCCCTTTCCTCGAGAAGTGGTTCAATGCAGGGCCGCCCGTTGCCCCTGAGCTTTCATCCTCCCCATCTTTGGAAGTTGCCATGGAAACAGCACAGAACAATGTACAGGAGGAAATCCCAGAAACTGGAGGTGAAGGGTCAGACCCTGTCACTGAGAAAGGTCATGAAGAGCCCAGTCACTGCAGCTCTAACTCAGAGACGCAGCAGGTTCTTGCGCGGGTTGGGCAGAACCCTCGGCAGAATCAGCGTGGTGCCCCAGTTTTCAGGAGATGACCTCGTTCCTGTGGAGGTGTCAGATAGCGAAGGGGAGCTTGAGGCCTTTTCTACTGAAGAGGAGAAGGAGCAGGAGCACCCAGAGGGGATCGAGGAAGAGTCTGACCAGGAATTCCAGGAAGAACATGTGCAAAATGACACCAAAGTTGTGATGAAAGCCCTGGGCGAAAAGATTGCTAAATACCAGACGTTTTTAAACAAGGCCAAAGTCAAAAAGTTCTGGCAGAATATGCAAAGGCCTAAGTGAAAAGGTTTTTGCAAAATCTGAACAAAGAAAAACACCTGAAGAAGATATATAGGATACAACACCTACCAAGAAGGGAAAGGAGCAGAAGGGCCAGAGAGACGAGGATCGCTCAGATAAAACTCTCAGGAAAACACTTACATCTAAGGAATGGAGGAGAGCAGCACAGAAGCAACAGTCCAAAAATGTTGGTGTAGACTACAATGAAACCCACAATGTGAAAAATAGGAACAGGAACAGGAACAAGACCAGTGACTCAGAAACACAAACACAAAAAATTTAACCATACGCAGCAACATTTAACAAGGTATTTATTAAATTAATATAAAAACATGCAAAAATAAGGTAATCCTTTTTTTCCCAAAAAAATAAGTATAGGTCCATATTAAAATCTTTTAGACTATCATTATTTTTTTTAGAGGTTTTTGCTATAGGACGCGTGCGCTCGCCAGAAAGACAGAGAGAGACAGAGAGACAGAAAGTGAGAAATCAACCCCCAGGGGGATGGCCATGCTGCAATCCTTTCTCCTCCATTCTCCTCTCAGGATCTTGGGCACACACGCACACGTGCCCGGTGTGAGTTTAAGCCGCTGGGTCCAGGACTCAAACCGCGGTCGACTACATGGCAGTCCAGCGACATAGTCATTACACTAACTGCTGGTCCCTAGACTATCATTATTTCATGCCAATGGGAAACATTAACTTATTAAATAAAAGGAGAAATTCTTCTGTAGTCTACCTACTCTGATCAATACTGAGACTATAAATATCAAATGATTTGTTGGATACAGTTCTCAGGTTGTTACCAACCTGGGCATATTGCTTGAATTTAGATAACCTTTGGATATGCTCTGAGATATTTCTGCATGTTTTAATATCTGGCTGCTCCTAGCTGCAGTCCTTTGCCTAATAAACTACACTTCTTGTTAGAAGGACATCTTGAACGTTTCTGGGCTGCCCTGGATTCTACAAAGATGACCTAATTCTTCTTTGTGTGGTTTTGTCATTGTTTCATTTGACCTCTCAGGGAACTATATAATACACAGCTCAAAAGCTAGATTCTTCTTGTCTACAGTGTATATTTTGATACCCTAGAAGTTGAATATTTGCCTATGAATTTCAAGATAAGAGTTGTTATTGTGCTTTGAAGGATTATAAGATAGTCCATTAAGATTCCCACCTAATTCTCACCTGTCTTCAGATCTAATAGTTTCCTATTTACGTATCACATTCTCAAAGATGTCTACAAAAAGTATAAGCTGCATCTATATTATTAAATGTGTTTTAACTAGAACATGAAAACTGAAGTTTTGGTAGAAAACTATTAGTGGTCATCATTTTTATCCTTAAGTTTTGGAGAGAGATTACTAATATCAGTCAAGTTTCTCAGACTACACATAAGAGAAAATCCTATTCAAAATGACATCAAGGATAGGTCATTTAATATCTCACAAGGCAAGAAATTAAGAAAATAGGGAGGCACCAGAATTAGTTTACTAGACAAATAGATTTCATCATCAAAGACAGTGGTGTTTATATATATATACACATATGTAGGGCAAGCAGTTAGTGTAATGGCTATGTCGCTGGACTCCCATGTAGCCGACCGTGGTTCACATCTGGACCCGGTGGCTTAAAACTCATGTCGGGCGTGGGTGCATGCTCATCCAAGATCCTGAGAGGAGAATGGAGCAGAAGGGATTGCGGCATGGCCATCCTCCCTGGGGGGGTGATTTCTCGCTTTCTGTCTCTCTGTCTCTGTCTGTCTGGCGAGCACATGCGCCCTATGGCAAAAACCTCTCTAAAAAAAAGTATATATATACACACATATGTATGTATATACATAATATAAATGTATATGTATACATTATATAACATACATGTATATTAGAATATCTTATGTGCATGTGTGTTATATATAACATGCATGTATTTGTACATATATGTATATACATATATGTATATATATACAGTTTCTGTGTATGCTCATCAGTGAGAGAATGAGAGAAAGGGAAAATGAGAAATCGCCCCCCTTCCCCGCTGGTGAGGAATGACTATGCTGCAATCCCTTCTCCTCCATTCTGCTCTCAGGATTTTGAGCACACATGCACACGTCTGAGGTGATTTTCAAGCCACGGGGTCTAGGACTCAACTGCAGAGTAGGCTATGTGGGATCCAGCACTTTAGCCACGCCACCTGCTGGCCCAATACTTCCATATTTTTATTCTGCCATCTTCCACTAATGGCCTTTGTCCTGAGTAGAAAAGCTGAAATATAAGTCCTCAGAGAATGCTCTTTAGTTAGATATTGTTTGTTTTGCAAAAAAAAAAAAAAAAGTCTTCTCTTAATGATCCCAGCAGATTTATCCTCATTATCTCACGAATCCATTCCTAACCAAATCACTAGGAGGGTGAGATGATGACTATGATTTACTTGGAGGAATCAGGACTTCTGCTCCATGCCTTTATGCTCCCAAGGAGCCATCCTTCTTTGTAACCCAGGGACATTTATTACCTGAAGTTAAGTGAGGGCCAGATGGTGGCACAGTGGTACTGCAAGCCTGATCTAGATAGGAAGGTGCTGGATTCACAACTGGAGACCTCCCTAAATACACCAGGAACACTTGTACCCATGAACTAGGGCTTTTTGAAGCTGGGGGTGGGTCATGAGATCCTGTTGGAAGTGACTATCTCTGTCTCTCCCTATCTCTCTCTCTCTGACTCACTCATTCATGGAAGAAAGAAATAAGAAATAAAAAAAAAAAGAATGAAAGAGTGAGAGAAATAAAATGAAAGAGAGGGAACAGCAGATAGCATAGTGGTTATGGTGCTGGACTTCTACATGGCTGACCACTGTTCAAGTCCCCGACTCGGTGGCTTGAAATTCTCACTGGGCACAAGTGTATGCATGCTCAAGATCTCAGAAGGAAAAGGGAGGAGAATGGATTGAGGTGTGACCATCCTCCCTGGAGCGTAATATCTCACTTTCCCTCTCACTGTCTCTGTCTCTCTCTCCAGCGAGCAGATACACTCTAAGGCAAAAACTTCTTTTAAAAAAAAAGAAAAGAGAAAAAGAAAGAAAGTGTTAGAGATGATAACCCTTAGTTAGGTGATCAATAGTGTTTAGATACCACTATTACAGGTATATAATGATTTACCCTCAGTTTATGACCCAACTGCTTTTTCTTTAATTTACTCTTTTTCTTTTTTTTTTGGAGAGGTTTTTGCTATAGGGCACATGCGCTCACCAGAAAGACAGAGAGAGACAGAGAATCAGAAAGTGAGAAATCACCCTCCGCCCCGGGGAGGGATGGCCACGCTGCAATCCCTTCTCCTCCATTCTTCTCTTGGGATCTTGGGCACACATGCATACGCGCCCAGTGTGAGTTTAAGCCACCAGCAAGGCCTCGAACCACGGTCGACTACATGGGAATTCAGCGACATAGCCATTATGCTAACTGCTGGTTCCCCTAATTTATTTTTTAACTTATCTTTCCCTGATAAGCATATCAGGCCTCAATTATAAATGCTTATTTGGAAATTGACTGATTTTTCCAACTGTCACATCTTTTTTTTTTAATTATTTATTTAACTTTACTTATTCATTCATTCATTTTTTAAAAAATTTGACTAGAGAAATACACAGAGAGAGAGAGAGAGAGAAGGTGAGAGAGCAAGCCACTAGGTCCAAGACTCAAACCGTGGTCAGCCATGTGGGAGCACCCAGCACCTTAACCACCACGCCACCTGCTGGTCCCCAACTGTCACATCTTAAATAAGAGACTCAAGAATTTCATTAGGTTGTTTAAAATGACTTCTGTATTAGGGTATTTGCAAAGAATACAATTAAAATGTGATTAAAAAATTCAAATCTAATTTCTTAATTCAGATAGGTAAAATATTTCTCCTTTAAAGGCTTTTGGGGCACCAGATGGTAGGCCAATAGAATCACAATGCTCCTCAAGGCTGACCTTCATGGGAAGGTTTTGAGTTTGTGTTCTGAGGCCTCCCTGAACATGCCAGTCACATGCATGCCCATGATTCAGGCTGGCCAGGACTAGGGGTAGATGTAGCCTGGGGATCGTGTTAGTGGGCCTCTCTCTCTTTCTCTCTTGCTCTGTCTTACTTGCTCATAGAAAGAAGAAATAGGCTGGAGGGCAAGAGGGCCAACTAGAAACACTCACATGCTATTTCTCTTGGAAGAAAGGCTTAAAATTTTTCAATAAATGCCTCTATTTCCAGTAGAGGCATGAGGTGAGACTGATTTAGTACAAGAAAAGGACTACAGGGGTTTTTGGAACACATACTCTCCACCTAGAAAAGTAAAGAGAGAATCAATTACTTAAACTCGGTGAGGGTCGTGAGCCCTCCCCTGCCACAAACTTGGAGGAGAGGACCTCTCCTCAAAAACTCCAAATTTCATACTCCCACAATCTGACTCCAAAACTCCTTATCTGCTGAAGAACAATGAAATGGGTATGGAGCTAACACTGTCTCAGGAAAGTGCACAAATATTCCACTTCAGAGAATCTTTGGAATGCCTACCCAACCTTACCCCAAACCTAGAGTTCAATGCCATTTTGGGTGCCGACTAGGGGGTGGAGCTTGGGTTGTGATCAGGACCAGGCAATCTGGCATCTCTGCAGCCTGGCAGAAGCAGAGGACACGACACAGAGAAGAAGCCACTGTGATGAGGAAAACAGCATGGACATCAACAATGACTGAGCCTACCAACCTCCCTACACCTGTCCTTCCTTCCAGAGCCAGAGTGTGGATTATGAGACCAGTCCTCCCCGCAGACACTGAGGAATTCAGACCCTTCCTCTGACTGCCAAGCAGGGCAGGCCTGCACTCTGCACTTGCCCCTTCTCTCCACCAGGCCAGATGCAAGTCATGGAGAGTGGCCACCTCCTCCAACTGCGGCCACCATGGGCAAAGGAAAGGGGAGGAGCACCTGATAGAGAGCAGAGCACCAGAGAACCCCACCCCAGGTCAGACGCGGGGAGACTGAGCACTGCCCCAGACTACTTTCTGATTCTGCAGCGCATCATCCAGTCACCTCTTAGCACAAAATTGCTCAAATTGGATCAGCTTCCTTGAATCCTAGGGCTTTATAAGTTTTGGTCTCTGGGGAAGGTCAGAGAGAGAGAGGCTAGCCCCTCTGGGGCCACATTCAGGACTTCAGGGTTGCTCCCAACACCGGGTGTTCAAGACAGTCCACAATGGGGTCTATTGGATTTCACAGATAAGCTTGCCTCCAGTCCTCTTGGACAAATTTCCTAGGGCCACATGGTTTAGGACATGTTTGCCAATTATGTACACACACACACACACACAGACAGATATCTAGCTCTATCTATATATCTCAATATATCTCAAATGAAGTGTTCTTGGTTGAGAACAATGAATATGGTGTTATCTTTGATTTGATTGTTGAACACAGCATGCATGCTTTGAAATTCAATGTTATGCACGCCAAAGATATATAATTATATGGAAATAAGAAATTGTAAAATAGAAAAAAGGGTGAAATAAATACATTTTAAAAAATTAAGGGACCAGCAGTTAGCATAATGGCTATGTCGCTGGACTCCCATGTAGTCGACCATGATTCAAGCCCCAGACCAGGCGGCTTAAACTCATGCTGGGTGCGTACACAAGATCCCAAGAGGAGAATGGAGGAGAAGGGATTGAGGTGTGGCTGTCCCCCCAGGGGGTGATTTCTTACTTTCTTTCTGTCTTTCTGGCGAGCGCACGCACCCTATAGCAAAAAAACCTCTCCAAAAAGAAAAGAAAAGAAAAAAAATTAAGACCTAGAGCCTTAAAGTAGTCACAACATTGTTCTGAGATAGCATTGTCTTGCCATTAAGTATATGTGATTCAATTTGAAGGAAAACTGTGACATAAATTATCACACAAGCTTTAGAAAAGCCAAGAGGTGGCATAGTGGTTAAGGCACTAGACTCCCACATGTCCAACTGTGGTGTGAGTCCTGGACCTGGTAGCTTGCTTTCTCTCCTCTCTCTCTCTTTTTCTGTCTCTCTCTAATGAGCACAAGTATCCTATTGCAAATCAATTAATAACAATAATGGTAATTAATAATTATTTTAAAAATACGTCTCTTTATTTGAGACTTTAAGGAGATTGTTTAGTGTCTTTCTGCATCTGAAATGGCCTTGAGGAGCGTTACTCCACTGTTAATTCCTACAAGTAACTGTATCATTAGAATCTAACAACCCAGTGTGAAAAACATTTTATTGTGTAAGGCATGTTGATTTGTCTCAAAGAGAAAGCAGAGCCAGAGAGATCTTTGAGATACAACCCAGTGTAAAAAACATTTCATTGTGTGAGGCATGTTGATTTGTCTCTAAGAGAAAGCAGAGCCAGAGAGATCTTTGAGAGCCTTAAGGAAGGATAGAAGCTCTGTTTGTTTTAAACTCAGAAACATTTATTAGTGTAGGTTTTCCATACAGAATTTTTCCTAGCATTACTAATTGAAGGACAGAGTAGGAACTCTAATCTTTTAAGAAATACCAGATGGATAAATGGGAATAGATTATAGATTAAAGATTAAAAAGTTGTCCTGTGTAATTTTTAGTAAATATGCTTCTGATGTCCTGATTTTAAATTTAGATTTCTGAACTAATATTTAGATGGGAGAAGAAGAGAGGTTATGGGCTAATGAAAAACTTTTGAATTAGGCAGGGGGAGAGAAAAATAAACCTATTTCTGCTTACATAGTGACTTCTGAAATAAGTAGATATGTCTATAGAATTTGTTAATAAGGAAGTTGTTTGAAAATAAGATTTTATTTTTCCACACAAGGTTGTTGCAAGTCATGGTAAATTCTCAGTTTAGCCTAATGAACTATAGAAACAACACCTGCTGTAAAAGCTGAGCCCTGAATGGTTCGGTCTCAGTATGGAAAAATTTATATTGAGCTTTGGTGTTTGATGGGATTTCTTCTTTTATGCTAGACTGATACTCTAATCTATTCTAGAAGCAGATAAAATAGCGGGAATTGCCCTGCTTTTCAAAGACGCTTGCTTCTGGGATAGTGTAGCACTGTATCTGTTCCTGACATGGATGGAGGTACAGGGAACACAACCAGAGAGTCACTCAGCGTGGTTGCCCAGTTGCATTGGGGACCACCCCTATGTGAGAGATATAGTTCTTGGACAGCCAGCCATCAATTAAATGATGAAGTATTTCCTGAATTTTAATCACAAAGTAAACACTACACTGGCATCTGAAGAAACAATGGCAACCAAAAGACAGACATGGTCTCTTCTATCCAAGTGTTTACATATAAATATGAGATGTTAGGATGGGCAAACAATCAAATTATCACACATAAATTTCAGTTGGGATAAATGCTAGGAGATCCTCATGGTCTATCAAATAAGAGAATAAAGGACTTTTATTGAGTATTTTCTACTATAGGGTATGTGCACTCACCAGAGAGACAGAGAGACAGAAAGTAAGAAATCACTCCCCAGGTGTGATATGGTGTGACCATCCCTCCTGCAGATCGATTTCTCTCACTTTCCCTTTCTCTGTCTCTCTGTCTCTCTCCCTCTCTGCTGAGTGCATGTACTCAAAAGCAAAAACCTAAAAAAAAGAAACTAAATAAACACTATTGGTATCTGCCTAACTAGACTGGAACATTCTAGGGACATGAGTTTAGTACTTTACCCTCTAGCTAATTTATTTGACTGCAAAGTCTTATCATACTATCATTAGTCAAATCCCAGAGTTTCTTAAATGAATTAAAATACTGGCATTTTTCTTTACTCTTAGTACTATACCATTCATTTTAAAAACAGTATCTTTGAATACCTTGCCATTCGTTATTAGAAGAAAACAGTATTTCTACTTTCTATAAACCACAATGATATGGGCTTTAGTATTGGATTCTATTTTTAATATTTTTCTTTTGCTATATTACATGCGTGCCACTGGAAAACAGAGAGAGAGTGAGAGGGAAAGTGAGAAAGCCCCTCCCTGGGGAGTTGGGGAGATGGCCATGCCACAATCTCTTCTCCATTTTCTTTTTAGGATTTGGGGCATGCATGCATAGGTGTCCTGTGTGTTCTTCAAGTCACCAGTCCGGGACTCAAACAGCACTACACAGTCAGTTGTGTGAGATACAGCCACCTTAGCCACTATCCCACCAGCTTTCCCAGAATATTATTTTAATTTATTTGCTAAATAGAATAATTCATAACTTAAAAGCTTCCCCCCCCCACCCAGGGCTGGGGGTGGTATGGTAATTAAGGTGCTGGAATCCCACATGACCAACTATGATTCAAGTCTCACACCTGGAGGGAGGTTTGTTTTCTCACTTTCCCTCCATCTCTCATCAAACTAAAAACCATAATAATAATAATGATAAATAAAATTAAATAAATAATTGTTTTTTAATTCAAATAAAAAGCTTCTCCCCCAACCTCAAATTAATCTCTAGGCAAATAACTTTTCCAGAGAATTTTACTAAACTTTTAAAGAACATTTAATGTCAATTCTACATTTGCTGGTAGAAAATAGAAAAGAACACTCTTTAGAACTTAAAAGAATGATACAATAGTTAAGTTCCCTTTTTTCTTTTCTTTCCTTTTTTTTCCCCTCAGATAGTACAGACTTGCAATTAAAGAAGTTAGTAATTATGAATTATTATAGGTATGGAAAATAAATAAATAAATAAAAGCCTGATGCCCAAACCAGATAAAATAGTGCCAAATTAAACAAGTTTTAGACAAGACTCCCATGAATAAGTCGCAAAAATTTTTAACAAGATATTAGTAAATATAATTCATCAATATATAAAACAAATTATATACCATGACCAACTGTGTTTTAAGTCATTTAATGTGTAAAAATTGATCACTATTATCTACTAATTAATAAGCTAAAGAACAAAAGTACATGATAATATAATCAATGAAGAAAAGAACTTGAAAAAATTCAACACTCATTCGTGATTTAAGGAAAAAAAAAAAACTCTAAGAAAATAAGGAATCGAAGAAAACTTTCCTAACTTGATAAACAAGAAGTACAAAAAGCCTACAGCTAAAATTATGCTTAAGGTTGAAATACTAAATACTTGCTCTGTAAGATCAGGAATAAGATAAGGACAGGTGCCACTAGGTGACACACCTATTGCATTACTGGACTCCCGGACCCAGGGGCTTGAAAACCATGCTGGGTCTGTTTGCATGGGTGCCCAAGACCCCAGGAGGAGAATGGAGAAGAAGGAATTGTGACATGGCCATCCCCTCTAGGTGATGATTTCTCACTTTCCCTCTCACTGTCTCTGTCTCTCACTCTCTCCCTGGTGAGTGTACTCATCTTAACACAAAAACCTCTTTTAAAAGAAGACACAAATACTGGCTCTTGCCATTCTTATTCAGTATAGTACTTGACATTCTAACCAGTGGAATAAATCAAGAAAAATAAAAGTATACAAAGTAGGAAGAAAGAGTCGCCCAGCACCTGGTGAAGCAAGAATCCCTATGCATCTGAGGTGGGCCCAGCCTTATCCCTTTAATTGGAAAACCTCTGCCCCAAACCTCTCCTTCCAGCCCAACACTGAGAGAAGCAAGGTAGATGGCATCTCTGTCTTCTTTCTGTCTCTATCACTCTCGCCCTCCCTTTCTCTTGAAAATTTGATTATATATATAATATATATACCTTCTCCTGCTAATTTCAGAATCCATGGTTTTCTTTTTTTGCCTTTTATTTAAAAAAAATTTCCCCTTTCCATTGTTTTTGTTTTGTTTTTCCTTTTTTTTTTTTTGGTCTTTTCCCTTTTTTTTTCCTTTTCTTCTACCTGACTTTCTCACTTTGCTTCTCACCTTTTGCAAATTGAATGTTAGACAGGTCTAGGTGCATGGTAGTGAAACATCTGAATACTTTTGGTTCATAGAAAACCTCAACTCCCACTGAACTGCTACAGAAATGGAGAAACTCATCTTCATAAATATGAATTCAAATCTCTTTCTGTGGATACCACATTGCAAAGCACAGTAGTAGAATAGAAATAGGCAGAGAAGTACCTCACAGAAAAGTGAAGCATACGTGCTTACAGTAGCAGAAATCTTCAACAAATTAATCAGTGGAATAAATCAAGAAAAATAAAAGTATACAAATTAGGAAGAAAGAGTCGCCCAGCACCTGGTGAAGCAAGAATCCCTATGCATCTGAGGTGGGCCCACCTAATGACTAAAATGAATTACCACCTAATGACTAAAAATCAGAGAAGAGAGACTGCAAAATGAGCAGCAGGGAGAAATGTAGAGCTGCAGTGAACATGAGTCATCTCCTTCCACACACCTCTGAATTCTTAGTTGAAACCCCACAGCTCAGCCCAGGTGTGTTCCCTAGAAACTGGGAGGCCTTTGTAATATCCCAATTGCATCAACAAAATACAGGCTGCTTAATGAGGATCAGGGAAATAGAACTACAGAAATATTGCAGGTCATCTCCTCCTGCACACCGCTAACCCTCAGAATGAGCTCAAAGGAAGCAGGAAGTAACGTATAATCCATCAGATCACCAGAAACCACCTCAGAGGCACAAGAAGTAGGGGAAACTAAAAAATGTCTCTCCCCCGAGGGGAAAGAACAGCTCTTCATTAACCACAAACAGTACAATGGAACTCATGGAAATGTCAGATAACGAATTTAGAATATTCATAGTGAGGGGACCAGCAGTTAGCATAATGGCTATGTCGCTGGACTCCCATGTAGTCAACCGCGGTTTGAGACCCGGACCCAGTGGCTTAAAACTCACGCCGGGCACATGTGTGTGTGTGCCCAAGATCCCAAGA
>NW_006203883.1:37474-119617 GCF_000334495.1 Tupaia belangeri chinensis
GGGGGGGGTGATTTCTCGCTTTCTGTCTCTCTGTGTCTGGTGAGCGCAAGGGCCCTATGGCAAAAACCTCTCCAAAAAAAAAAAAAAAAAAAACCAGAATATTCATAGTGACAAAGCTAACAGAGATACAAGAGAAGAGAGACAATAGACTTCAGAAGATGCAGGAGAAAAGATACAATAAGTTCCAGGAGGTGGGGAAGTTCTTGCACAATCTGAAAGAGGAAATATACACCATAAAAAAGAATCAAACAGAACTGTTAGAAATGAAGGCTATAATACAGGAACTCAAAACCTTCCTTGAAAGTATTAAAAACAGATTAGATCATGCAGAAGATGAAATATCAGATGTAGAAGACAGAACTTCTGATCTAGAAAAATTCACCAAAAAGACTGAGAAAATAACCAAAAAAATGAGAATAATATATGAATAATACTAGATATCACTAGACACCAAAACATCCGGATCATTAGAAAGTGAAGAAACTAATAAGGGCATTGATAATCTAGTCTATGAAATCCTGGAAGGAAAATTTCCAAATCTAAAGAGGCATTCTAGCTTTGTCCATATTTTCAGTTTAAGATCTTTTGTGAATCAATAAAATTTGAAGAAAAAAATAGTATGGAAGGGAGAGGGGGGAAAGGATTAGGAAGAAAGGGGAAGGAAAAAACAAGTAAAAATATGCTTAATTAATAATAAAATAAGAAGCTATTTGCTGATGATAATTTATATAGTAATATCTGTGTCTTGATTGACATGCATGGTATTTGTGCTAGAAAAAGAAATGTACACCATAAAGATATGTGATTAAATGTAAATTTAAAAAAGAAAAAAAAAAGAAGGATGTAGGGTAGGAAATTGGAGTAGAGGGTAGAAGAAAAACAATTGTAAATCTATTGGTTATTTAGATACAAGAAGAAGAATTGTAAATCTATTAGTTATTTAGATACTTTTCTGCAGGGAAGGCCTGTGGCTTCTTTTTTCTTTTTTTTTTAAATATTTAAATGTCTACTTTTATTTTTCAAACTTTATTACATGACATGCCCCATGAAAGAGTATAAGTCATAAGTACAATTCAATGACTTCTTCCAAAGAGGTTATTCCTCCATGACCACCAGCCAAGTCAAAAAACTGAATGTCATGAGTGCTCCAGAACTTCGTCTGGTCAGTTCTTAATACCTTACCACAAAGGCACCTACACGTGAGTTTAAAAAATCAAATCACACTGTGCCCATAAATATGTACTATTATTATGTGTCCATTAGAAATAAAAATAAGGTAAACAGAATTTTGAAAATACAATGAAAAATTTGAGCAGAGATAAAACTTTGCCATAAACAGATGACATAATTATTTAAACAGAAAATCCCAAAGAATATGAAAAACTGTCTGAGAACTAAACAGTGAGTATTGAAATGTCACAAAATATAAGACAAACACGGACAGATCAGTTGCATTTATATATACAAAAATAAATAATGAAAAGAATTAAAATAGTATTCTATGTATAATCAAGAAAATAAAATAGTTTCATGTAATTCAATTCTATGTATCATTAAGAAAATAAAATAGTTTCATGTAATTGTATCACTTCCGTGATAAAAACTACAAAATGCTGATGAAAGAGTAAAAAAATGACTAATTTATTGTACCCAACTTTTTTTTGACAAAGGTGCAAAAGCAATTCAATGTAGGAAGAATAGTTTTTCCAAAACATGGTGCTGGAACGATTGGCCTGTTGCAATAGTACAGGCAAGAAAAAAGCTTTGGCTTAAACCTTGACACTTATATAAGAATTAATTCTAAGGAGATATTAGTCTTAAATATAAAATATAAATGTATAAAACTTTTAAAAATAACCATATAAGATTTTTGGAATCTAAGACCAGGTAAAGTTTTTAAACTTGAAATAAAAATGATAACACATAAAGAAAAAGGACAATGATTGAACTCTTTGAATATTAAAAATGTTTACATCAGACCCTGTGAAGAGAATGAAAAGACAAGCTGCAGACTGAGGAAACATATTTTGCAGTCATGTGTTAAGTGAAAGGATAAGTATTTAAATATGTAAAAACAACTCTCAAAACTAAACAGCAATTAAACACAGAGTACAATTATGAAACTCACAAAAGACACAGATATTTCATCATGGTGGATGTATAAATGACAAGTCCATGAAACATGATAAATATTATTAGCTACTAAGAAAGTGCCAATTAAAATAATAAAATATCAGAATATATGCTTATCAGAATAAATACAATTTCTAAATTTATTTTAGTGACCACACTAAATGCTGGTGAGAATATGAAGAAACTGGATTACTTATGTCTCTGGTGGGGATGTAAAATTGTATGGCCATTCTGGAAACAGTTTCACAGTTTCCAAAGAAAATAAACATTCAACTACCCTATAATAATTGCATTTCTGGGCATTTATCCTAGAGAAATAAAGTCTTAAATTTACACAAAAATTTATACAAACGTTTATAGCAGCACTGTTTGTAACAACCCCAGAGTAGAAACAATCCATTGTCTTTAACAGGTGAATGGTTAAACAAACTGTGTGAACTACTACTTGGCAATGATAAGGAATACACTATTAATACATGCGACAACTTGAGTAGATCTTCAGAGGAAAAAAAAATCCTAAAAAGTTATAAATGATATGATTCTCCCTATATAACATTATTGAAAAGATAAAATTACAGAAATGGAGAGCAGATTAGTGAAATGAAGAGCAAAGATTATAAATAATTACATAAAAGCAACACTTGCATAGAAGGTTCAAAAGATTATTGGCCAAGGACTAGAGGAGAAAGCATAGTCAAAGCATTACCACAACAAACTGGACAGGAGGCTGAAAGAGTCCGAATCTGGGAGCAGAAATTAGAGAGTGTTCTAAATCAGTTCAAGTGACACTTCAAAGAAGTAACAGGACTTGAACACAAAAGGATACATAAATTTGCTTCTCTTTTTTTTTTTTTAATAACAAAAGTTCTATGAACATTTTTTGGTGTTTTTACTCTGTATCTATTAACCTTATCCACATCAACAAAGGAAGAATTGTTTTCTCCAAAAAGAAACAAACAAAATTAAACAATAACTGTCACTATTTTTTTTTAAAATCTTTTATTTGTAATCTCCATAAAAGCATTTAGTATAGCGTAATTGTAAAAATTCTGGAACTCCTCTCCTTTCCTCTCCCCTCCCCTGCTTTGCCCTGCCCTTCCCTTCTCTTCTCTCCTTCTTCTCTCTTTCTGTTGCTAGTGGGCACATGCACTCACCACAGAGACAGGAAACAGAGGAAAGGGAGAGGGAAAAAGCATCACTCATTGGAGCATAGTCACACCGAAATCTCTTTCCTCCATTTTCCATATTGTCGGGGCATGTGTGCACAGTTGCCCAGCATGCCACTAGAGCTGGGATTCAAATTACAGCAGACCATGTGGGATATGGCTCCCCTTAACCCCTATGCCATGGGGCCAGCCCCAAACACTGGATTTCTAATCCTGACTTTGCCATGTAACTGTTGAACAGATCAAAAAAATTATTGTCATAAAAAACACCTTGAACCTATGACATTTGCTAACCTCATGTGTGGTAAACGTAGGTAGATCTTTTGAACTGAAACACCTGTAGTTTGAATATACACTTGAACTAGTCTTTCTTAAAGTTAAAAAGAATACATTGTAAATATACATCATTACAGGATTTAAAGGATCTTTTCTTAGAAATATCTTTTGTTCTTGGAAATCGTCTTTCCAACAAATAATTCTAAAATACATCTAAAATTTATCTCTGTGACCTCTACCTATTTCTGCCACTTTCCCTCAAGGCAACAGCATTTCAAAAAAACTTAAAATGTTAGGCTTTAAAGTCAAGAGATAAATTGTGTTTATATGGTGAACATGTAGTGTAATTTAGAAATTGAATGCTTTTGAGTTCTGAAAAATATGCCCCAAAGAACCGAATTGCCTATTTTTATATATCAGTATAATGCATCATTGCTCACACAAACACCTTCAATAGAAGTCAGTCATTCAAACAGAATTTGAAATGACAACTATGCTATTCATTTCTACTACTAAATTCTGAAATCCATTTTTACTTCTAAATGAATTGTTCAATCACCCTAACTATATAAAAGTCTTTTAAGAAAAGCCCAGTTTATTATCAGACAAAAATGCTAGTAAATAATCTTTAAGTACATCTGCATATGTCAATATCCAAATCAAGCTAACCATTCCCTTAATATTATCAAAGAAATATTGTTATTTCATTATTATATCCAAAAGAGTAAATTACAGTAAATCCTATATACTTGCATTGGGTTCCTATTAGAATGTCACATCTTCCTGATAGCACCCTAAACTTAAGAAATTATACTCAAAATATTCCGATGTCACCATGACTGTTAAAATAAACACAAACTTTTAACCACAGAAGACTAAATAACTTTTAGGTTTAGTTTTGGGCTGCACAACTTACCACAAAATTTGAGAATTTGAAGGAAGTTTAGAGAAGAACTATGAGGATGATTAGAAGATGAAAAAATATGGTCTAATTATAAGAATAAAAGAAAGATTAGACAAAACAACACAAGGTCTTACTGAATTTGAAATCACCTGTGATAGCAAAGCAGCTGTTTTCTATTGCTTTAGATTCAAGCCTTCCATAATCCCACTATAGCTAGGAATAAGAGGAATAAACTCTTTTCATTCTCTACATTTTCATAAGAGATGACAATAAGATCATTTTAATTATAGGAAATGCAAATAATCTTCTAAATGCTATAGAATATTCAAATGTTTTGAGGGGATTCCTGTCATTTTTTGTACAAAAATTTTCTTCTAAAAGATCATCTCCATGGGATATTAAACTTTTAATTCTTCATTTAAGCACCTCTATAGAAGGAGATCTTAAGTAATTGTAACGATTCATGGAATGTTTGAGACTTATGTTTTCTTATCAAAATTCAATACAACATTCTTACATCATTATTGTATCTTCAATATCTGTTAAAATGAAAACTTGTACTACAGAAAGATTTGTGATCTCCAGTGCTGATCGTAACTCTAGTATTTGTTTCTAGGCTATACTTTCTTTTCTTTTTTGAGAGATTTTTACTATAGGGCATGTGTGCTTGCTAGAGACACAGTGAGAGAGACAGAAAGTGAGAAATCCCCCCCCACCACCAGGGGGGAAGACCACACCACAAATCCCGTCTCCTCCAATCTCTTCTTGGGATTTTTGGGCATGCACACACAATAACCTGGTGTGAGTTTTAAGCCACCAGGTCCAGGACTTGAACCACGGTTGACTATGCGGGAGTCCAGAGACATAATCATTACACCTTCTGTTGGTCCCTCTAGGCTATACTTTTTAATCAGATTTGGAATAGAAATTCTGTGCTTTGATCTATGATGTACAGGCATGAACTCTGTCTTATGACTCCCGAAGACACCTGGAGATTGTGTCCTACCTGACATCCACATAGAGTAAGACATAGAAAAGCATTCAATTACTAAATTGCATTACACATTTACTTAGAGAAATTACATCTCTTCTACCTAAATTCTACTACCAAATATAAACTTTTATGAACTATTTAGTACAGTTATTTTCTGGTTGACAAGTTTCAAAAATTTCACATGTATGAATACTAAATTTATCACAGTTCTCTTTCTTTTCACAAATTGGTGCCTGGCATATTTAGTACTTGAAAACATTGTTTGCCCAAACTCTGGAGAATGGGGTTTGGGCCAAGGCTCAACTGTAAATCTAAGGGCCATATTTTATAAAATACACACACATGCACGCACACACACGCACACACATCCACATACACATTCCAAATTGCTTGCCAAATTTTCCTGCTGTTAGCTTCCCACAATATTCTAAAAAATTTCAGACAAACAGGCGTCGGTATGATTAATTCTGATGATTACTTAATTTTTCTCCTATGCACATTGACCTCTGGAAGCTCTAAGTTTAGTTGGATATGCATAGTCTCTTCAGTTAACTAAAGTGTTTGTAAACAAATGATATCTTTTCTCCATTAAAATGTCTCTATCTTGACCTACAAGAGTGGATTGTATGGACAATCTCCGATGACTAATTTGTCTTTTGCTTTAACCCACAGTAGAAAGCAAAAAATTCAAAGAAACTCAGACATACTTAAAAATGTATACATATTCAGGCATTACTGCAAAAAGTGAATTTCTGAAGAATTTAAGTTATGCTTTCTTATGAGTTTTTCTTTTTGTCATAAATCCCAAAGTTTAGTAAATATAAACAAGAAATAACATTTCAAATTTTCTTTACAGATTAAAAGATAGTTTCATGTGGATTAACTCATTTTACTTTCATGAAACTCTTAAAGCCCAAGTATTACTGTCCTCATATTGTAAATAGGGAACCTGAGACTCTAAGAAGTAAATCATCCAAGTCTCAGAGACAGGAAATGTTTATCTAGATCTCTATCTCTTGATCCTGGTTCTTGTCCACTATAACTGAGAATGTGCATGTAAACTCAAATGACATGAATATATACAAGATGCTGGGATCACTTTTAAGCATAACCAGAAACCCCCAAAGCAAAGGTAACAAAAGCAAAAATAGGCAAGTGGGTTTGAATCGAACTAAAAAATGTCTGCACAGCTAAGAAAACAATCAACAGAGTAAACAGACAACCTACAGAGTGGGAGAAAATATTTGCAAAATGTACACTGGTAAGAAGTCAATATTCAGAATACATAAGGAATTCAAAACAGTCAATAGCGAGAAAACAAAGAACCCAGTTTCAACAAAAATAGGCAAAGATCTGAATAGATATTCTCAAAAGAAGACAAACAAAAGATCAATAGGTATATAAAAATGTCTTTGGCCTCACTAATCATCAGGGAAATGCAAATTTAAATGAAAAGAAGATATTACCTTGCATGACTAAGAATGGTCGTTATCAAATAAACAAATATTATAGATAGAGCAAACCCTGTATTCTAGTGGTTAAGGAAGCTGGATCTACATGACCAATTGTGGTTTGAATTCTGGCTCTAGAAGCTTGAAAAACATACTGGCGGTAAATGTGTGTCCCATGTGCCCAAAACCCCAAGATAGAGAAATAGAGAAAGAGATTGCAATGTGGCCAAACCTCATCAGAAGGTGCTTTCTCTCTCTGTCTCCCCCTGGTGAGCACGGACACCCTTTGGCAATTAAAAAATAATAATAATGTAAATAAATAAATATCGGTGAGAATGTAGAAAAACGAAGACCTTTGCACACGGTTGGTGGAAGTATAAATTAGTATAACCTTTGTACTAAAATAATATGGCAATTCCTGAAAAAAATTGAAACTAGAACTTATTATTCTTCAGCAATCTCACTTCTGGGTATAAAACAATCTTTTAAAAGTTCACAGAAAATGCATATTATGAAAAAAAAAAAAAACTATGCATGGATTTCAAAAGTTTTTGTACCGAAATAAACTTGTACTTTAATTCTATTTTTTAAGTGAACTTGTTGAAGCCCTTTAGTATATCCAAAGGAAGTTATATCAGTATGTTGTATCTGCACTCCCACATTCATTGTAGCATTATTCGCAATATCCAAGATATAGAAACAACAAATCTCCATCAACAAATGAATGGATAAAGAAACTGGTACACACAATAGAATACTACTCAGCTTACAAAAAGGAAATCCTGTCATTTGCAACAAAGTGGGTGAAATTGGAGGACATCATGCTTAGTGAAATAAGAAGAAAGGAAGAGAATGGCAATTATCAGGAGCTGTAAGAATGGGTATGGAATAAGAAATGGGGAACATGTTGGTTAAAGTGTACGTATTTCATTAAGTTAAACAGGAGAAATAAGTTCTGAGAATCTCTTGACCAGTGTGGTGACCATAATTAGTAATATATTGTATATTTAAATTGCTAAGAGAAGGTCTACCCATACAGCAGCAGCTAAGCACTGTGTATAGAACTCCAGATTCTGCATGGATATCTGCATGATTCAAATCCCAGTCTCAATGGCTTAAAAAACAATAGCTTAAAAAACACAATGAGTTATACCTGTATAAGGATACCTGTAGAAGTCACCAAAGAGTCATCTATAAATTGTATCAACTATCAGAAAAGTATCTTTGTGATTATATCAGCTATCAGAAAAGTATCTTTGTGATTATATCAGCTATCAGAAAAGTATCCTTGGGGGGCCAGGAGATGTTATAGTGGTTACATTGTTGAACTCCCACATGACCAACCACAGTTCAAGTCCTGGACCCAATGGCTTGAAAGTCATGCTGGGCATATGTATGTGTTTGTGTTTGTGTGTACATACCCAAAGTCCCAAGAGGAGAATGGAGGATGAGGGATTGTGATGTAGCCATTCCCCCCTCGCTGTCTCTCTCTCCCCACCCAAGCACAAACACCCTAAGACAAAAACCTCTTAAAAAAAAAAGAAAGAAAGAAAAAGTAATAAATAAAGAGAGAAATAAAGAGAGAAAGGAAAGAAAGAAAGAAAGAAAGAAAGAAAGAAAGAAAGAAAGAAAGAAAGAAAGAAAGAAAGAAAGAGAAAGAAAGAAAGGAAGGAAGGAAAAAGAAAGAGAAAGAGGAGATGGCAATATGGCCAAACCCTATCAGGAGGTGCTTTCTCTCTCTCTGTCTCCCTCTGGTGAGCACAGACACCCTTTGGTATCCTTGTTACCTGCGATTTCTTTAAAAAGTAAAATAATACCTGCATAACTATATAGGGTTTTACCCACAAATTGTATCTGCTAATGAAAAGTAACCATTTTATCCATAATATCTTTTTTAAAAGAAAACACGCATTTAGTTTATGCAATATTTACAAGTTTTAAAATAATTTAGTCTTAATTTCACTCATAACAAAACATTTTTTTGAGAGGTTTTTGCTATAAGGCACATGCACTCACCAGAGAGACAGAGAGACAGAAAGCAAGAAATCATCCCCCGGGGGGATGGTCATGCTGCAATCCCTTCTCCTCCATTCTCCTCTTGAATGGTGTGAGTTTAAGCCATTGGGTCCAGGACGTGAACTCCAGCTGACGACATGGGAGTCCAGCGACATACCCATTATGCCATCTGCTGGTCCCTTAACAAAACTTGTTTAGAGTAGTTGTACCTATCACATAATGATAATTATTTACTGAGATATGTTTAATTTTGTTTGGGTTAGATAACATTAGTCACATTACAATAAACTCTGACATTTCAAAGGCTGCAGTGGAAGTTTATTTCTTAGTTATATGGCAGTCTGACCTGAGTATTCCTGGAAGGCTTCTTCTCTTTACTGACTGTTTCAGAGACCTGATGAGTTCCATTTTAGGGCTTTTACATCACTTGTAGCCTAATTTTCCTCTAAATTGACAGAAGGGAAGGCATAGAGAAAACACACTCTTGGAGCCAGTGACTCCACAGTAATGCAATACCCTGCAAGCCTGACACACATGGGAAGGTTCCAAGTTCACGCCTAGAGACCTCTCTAAACATTCTGGGTATATGCATGTGCCCTTGATCCAGGGGTGGCTGAAGCTGGGGTGGAACACGGTGTGAAGACCCTGTTGGCGGTGCCTATTTCTTTACCTCTCTCTTTGGATGTGTCCCTTATGAAAGAAAGAAAGAAACTGCAAAAATTAATTAAACACACACATATATACAATCACAGACGCACATTCTTTTTAAAAACTTTTATTATAATCTTTTTTATATTACATTAAATAACATATATCTTTACATTGTATTACATTTCTTTTTCCAGCACAATTACCGTGCATATTTGTAAAGACATTACTATCCATATTATCATCATCAAATAGCTTTTCATCATTTTTTTTCAGATTATTATTATTTATGCTCATTATTTTTTTACAGATTGAATCACTATATATCATTTGTCTTGTATAGATAATTTACCCAACATGAAATACTTCTCAGACCAGTCCAGTTGAGAATACTATATATGTTATCATCAAGAGGTAATAAACCATTTCTGTGTCCTACAACAATCATACCTATTTGTTCACTTGCTATCCTTCTCTGTATTCTTCCCTTCTTCCCCTGCCCCATTCCACACTGTCTTCAGCATTTATAACTATTTTCACTACTTTTATGCCCTCCAATATTTCAATCTTTACCATAAAGTGTGGATAGATGGTATGTATTAATGGATACATAAAATATCTTTCATATCCTGGGTTCACTCAGCCATAGAGCCTCCATATTTGACCACTTTCCGTAGAATACCAGAGTCTTGTTTTTTATGGCTGAGTAGTATTCCGTAGAGTATATATGTCACACTTTTTCCATCCATTCATGTGTGTGGACATTTGGGTTGATTCCATGTCTTAGCAATAGTGAGTAATGCTGCAATAAACACTGATGTGCAAGTGCTTTTCTGACTGAGCATTATCCTGTTCTTTGGGTAGATACCCAGAAATGGGATTGCTGGATCAAATGGTAATACTATTTGTAGATCTTTGAAAAACTTCCATATTGTTTTCCACAGTGGCCGAACCAGTTTACATTCCCACCAACAGTGTAGGAGAGTTCCCCTTTCACCACATCCCACTAACACTTATCACTTTTTGTATTTTTAATCTTTGTTATTCTGACAGGGGTTAGGTGATATCTCATTGTGGTTTTAATCTGTATCTTCCTTATGGTGAGGGATGTTGAACATTTGCTCATATGCTTTTTGGTTGTTCGTATGTCTTCCTTAGAGAGATTTTTGTTCAGCTCATTTTCCTGTCTTTTAACTGGGTTAATCATTTTTTGGGGGTAAGCCACTTGAGTTCTTTGAGTATTCTGGTTATCAGTCCCTTATGTGATGCATAGTTTACAAAAATATTCTACCATTCTGAGGGGTGCTGATTCACATTAATAACTGTATCTTTTGCTTTGAAGAAACTTCTCTTTCTTTTTGGAGAGGTTTTTGGTATAGGGAGTGTGTGCTCACCAGAAAGACAGAGAGAGACAGAGAGACAGAAAGTGAGAAATCACCCCTGAGGGATGGCCACACCACAATCCCTTCTCCTCTATTTTCCTCTTGGGATCTTGGGCACACATGCACACATGCCCAGCGTAAACTGATTTTTATTAATGGTGAAAGATGGGAATTCAGATTCATCTTTCTGCAGGTGGATACCCAGTTTTTACAGCACCATTTACTAAAAAGGTTTTCCTTTTCCCAGTGGATCGACTGGTATCCTTTATCAAAAATCAGTTGGCTATAAGCTTTGGGGTTTATTTCCATGTGTATTTATTTAAAATTCATGCAGGGTACATGTGCACGCATGCCTAAAATCCTGAGAGGAGATTGGAGGAGAAGGGAGTGTGGAATGGCCATCCTGCTGGTGGGAGTTGGGGAGGGCTTCTCACTTTCTGTCTCTGTCTCTCCAGTGAGTGCACATGCCCTATAGCAAAAATCTCTCTTCGAAAGAAAGCCTTGGTGGACCAACTCCACAACCTAGTGGTTAAAGGAGTCAGACCTCACATGGTTGACTGTGCAATTCAAATCCCAGATACAGTGGCCTAAAAGATATGCTTGACACACATACCTTCATTCCCCAAACCCTAGCAGGATAAAAAAATGGAGAAGAAGGGATTGCAGCCTGACCACCTCCCTGGAAAGGTGCTTTGTCCCTCTCCCTCTCCTTCTCTCTGTGCCTTTTTGACAATTGTACATGCCCCAGGACAATTTTAAAAAAAAAGAAAGAGAAAGAAAGAAAGAAAGAAAGAAAGAAAGAAAGAAAGAAAGAAAGAAAGAAAGAAAGAAAGAAAGAAAGAAAGAAAGAAAGAAAGAAAGAAAGAAAGAAAGAAAGAAAGAAAGAAAGAAAGAAAGAAAGAAAGAAAGAAAGAAAGAAAGAAAGAAAGAAAGGAAGGAAGGAAGAAAGAAAGAAAGAAAGAAAGAAATCCCTGGTTACTGGAGATGAGGGGAGATCTGAGTACATCTAGTATCTCTTTCTTAGATTTTTTGGTTGTTTTTACCCACTGGACTCTCATCTGAGACCTGTGGGAAGTAAGTGCAAAGAGCATCTTCACTGACATCTTAAACGAGATATCAGAAGTGCTCAAAGATGTCTTTCCCATTGAAAGCAGATATCTGAGCAGCTTTAACATACCAGGGTCCCCAGTATTCTATCTGCCGTCAAGCTTGGAGAAATCTGGTGGACATCGGCACCCAGAAGACGCTGGGCTGGAAGTGGGAAGCAGACTTGATCATCTGCATGTATGGAGCAATCTGAGAGAGGGGAATTTCCAAGAAACTCAGAAGACTGAGCTCTTTCGTCAGCAAGCAGAAACAGGGCCAAGTAGATTATCCCAGGTAGGTGATTGCATCTGTCACCATGTGGTGGTGAGTGGGGAAAACTTAAAACACAAAAATATTTTGTTATGTCCTGTTATTAGACAATTTTTAATTTAACAAACTCATATTTTGATAGTTTTTACTCTCAAAGACTAAAAATTTCTGTGAAATAGGATGTGAAATTCTTTCAAATGATATTGCCACACAGCTTTTTATCTTCAAAAAATAAAAAGGGATGTGAAAAACCTTGCCAAAACATGTTGTATGTGAGCACTTTTTTTTCTTTTTTAGGAGCAGAAATATTAGGCTGTCAGAAAAGTCATAATGTATGTTTTCTGTTTTCCTATGCAAAAATGCATTTTGACTTTTCTGACAACCCAATTCCTACTAATTTCATTCACTAAGTCACTAAATCTGAAAGTAGCTCTGAGATACTAGCTAGATACAGTTTTAATTTTTTTTTTAAAAAAATGGAATAAACTTTTGATGCAAATTTGAAAAAAGGCATTTGGGGACCAGCAGGTAGTGTGGTAGTTGACACATTGGACTTACACATGGTTGACCATGGTTTGAATCCTGGACCTAGCAACTTGAAAAATCTTTCCAGGCATGTGTGCATGTGTGTGCCAAATCTTGACAGAAGAATGGAGGAGAGGAGAATTTGGTATAGTCATCCCCCCGGGGGAGGGCGTGATTTCTCACTTTGTCTTTCTACACGTCTCTCCTGTGAGTACACATGCCCTCTGGCAAAAAATTGGGGGAGGGGGAATGAAAGAAAAATAAAAATAGATATTGGAATGCTCGGGTTTTTTTCCCCCCCTCTTTCAAGGCAGAATATTTTAAAGAAAAAACTATGAGCCTTTGGAATCTGACAATATCTGATTCTTTCACTTAACTGTTTGTCACCTTTAACCAACTGTTAAGCTGTTTAGCCTCAATTGTTAGATATTACAGGACAAAAATGAGATCATCTGCATGGGCACCTAACAGTGCCCATTACATTCAGCAGGCAATGTTGTTTCCTCCCTTCCTAATGTTCTGTCCCCGTTGCTTCCAAACATGCTTTTCCATTCAGATTATCCACTTACAGGACAGCAAAACAGTAAGAAATCACTGCATGGATATAGATCCTGTTTTCTCAAGCCTTAGTCTCCTCAACTATACAATGGGGTTTATAGGATTTTCTGCATAGATTTTTTATGGGCATTAAATGGTTAGGTTGTGCTCAGAAGAGTGACTATTTGTACTAGCATGCAAGCTCTATGTCAACTTTTTTTTCAAGTTTGTATATGTCTTCCATAAGCAAGAGAGCCAACAAAGTAAGAGAGACAACAAAGCAAGAGAGAAAAGGACAGCATCCGCTAGAGTCCTCATGCCATGACCCTCCCTCAGCCTCAGCCAGCCCAGATCATGGGCACTGATGTGCCCAGCATACTCAAGGAAGTCTCCAGAAGCAAATCCCGAAAGTTCCCAGATGTCTCTGCCTCACAGAACATCACGTTTTATCTCCGCACCATCACCTGGGAAAAGTTCGTGGAAATATTTATTATCATTCCTTTATCCTCAAGATCTAGAATAGTACCTAGAATATCTGGGTACAAAAATAAGAATTTGCAATAAGTGAATAAGTGCAGTATTATGCTTGCTTCCTTTCTCTCCCAATCCAAACCATCCATTTACAGACTATGGCACTTGTGAGTCTGCGTGCAGGGCAGAAGTTTAAGAGACTGTGTCCTAAATGGAAATAAGGATGTTTCCCTTTGACTTCTCATGACCCAAACCGTTTTTTCCACAGTCCGTTATCACATCCCCCCATGATAAACAGACTTGCTCCATCCTGTAACAGGGCATGGATCTGGGTTAGAGGATTGAGCACTAACTTATGTGCCTATGTGCCTCCGTGCTGCCTCCTGTCCAGGCTGACTGAGGTTGGAGTTTACTGAAAAGCGCTTTAGCACCTGTCATACATTGTGTGAGGTAGGCACTGGATAAACGATGCATGAAGTGAATTTCTTTTCACAGTGCCTTGTGACTAATAATTTTAGTATAATGAGTTCTCTTTTACAGACAAACTTTCAACATTTTCTAGTCATTTAACAGTAAAACCATAAATTCCAAAGTTAGGTTAAGTGCTACTAGTGTGGTCAGTGTCTTGGTGATTCTCTATGGTGACCACGAGCATGCCAGCAGATAATACCTACTGCACACGATAGCAGGTTATACACTAGGCAATCCGGCTCGGTGGAATTAAACTGTTTTAAAAACAAAATATAAATTCAACCTAGCAGGACTGGGTAGTTCCTGACTTTGTCCCATGAACTTCTGCGAGACTCTCTTGTCTTTACTGCACTCTTTTAAGTGCACATCCTTAGTACTTATTCTCGAGCAGACTGATCTAGATTAAAATGGTCCTCACAAATCCTCCACGTGCTGTGCTCTGGAAGGCCAGTATGATGAGAGTGGAAGATGAAGGTCATGGGATGTTTTGACTGAGGCAAACCAAAGGAAACCACCCCTTTCAGCCTTAGTGTCCTTTGTTTTTATTCTTCTTTCATGATGAGCCAGCAAAAAAGTTTACTATGAGAATCACTGGAAGTGTCAGGCGCTTACTAAACAGAGAGAGCCAGATCAGCAGCCAGGAAGATGCAGATGTCCAGCACTGTGGAGAGACTTGAAGTTTTGCATTTAACACTCCATCCCATCTCTCCCTCAAGCCAAACACAAGACGACAATTACTTGGGGAAATTATGCTCTAAGAATATTTTTAGAAAGTTAAATTAGCTGCTTTCATGGCTTTAATCTCTTCCACACTACTCAATGTCTAATGAAGACCTCTGAGGAAAATCATTTTCTCCTTGAAGTAGACCAGATAAAGATTTCACAGTTCCTTGTTCTAGCAAAGAACCCTAACATAATTCAAGCATGAGTCACACTCTCTATCCCTATAATAAATGTGTCCAATAGCTACTAGAGGCTTAAAAGCAGCAAATGCAGCAAGCCATCTTATTTGTGGGTGTGAAAATGTGTATATGCACATGTACACGTGTGTGTTTAAATGCCAGAATCTAAACTATTTTTGCTACTTTTCATGATTGTTAGCAAAATTGTCCTTAATTTGCGAATCAGTTGGGACTGATGGTTTTAAATACACTCTAAAACCTTTTGATATATTTCCCCCTCCCCAAGAAATCTTAGAGCTATGAACTTTTTTTCCCATTTAATCTGCTAAAAAAATCCTAACTTCAGTTTGTAAATGCTAATGGATAAATGAATGGAAGGATTCCTTCTAACTTATCTAACTCTGGTATTCTGATATTGTAAAAGTGTCTACTGAGAGGTTCATTGTTGCAAACACACACACACACACACACACACGCATGCATGCCCTCACAGATGTGTGCATACACATTCAGGTCAGCTAGGACCCAAGACTAATAGGTAACTTAACTGAGCCTATAAGAAATGTTCACATCCATTTTATTTACAAGATCATGTGTTTGTGGAAGTAACAAGGCTATATCCTCCAAACTGCTTTAGAATCAGCAGTCCAGTAGACGCAACTCAGTGTCAAGACACCGAGAATTCCACAGCTCAGCATGTCTTGTGGAGCACAAAAACATTCCCTTTCCTCCTTTGCTTCTCTTGACTATCAAGACTCACACCAAAGCCCGAGACGTTGCTACTGGAAAAGGTAAAATACATGCATGCAAAACTTGGAATTAGGATCCCATGGTCTAGATCTCAGCTGAAGAACACCTGTACAAGTACCTAAAAGTCCTTTCTGGGTCGGTCCATGGTATGGTGGTTGGGGCAGCTGGAAACCACATGACTGATTATACAATTCAAGTGCTGGAGCCAGCAGCTTGAGAAACATGATGGGCACATGTGCGTGCATGCCCAGGATTTCAAGGGGAGAGAGAGAGAAGAGATGTAGTGTAACCATTCTCCTGAAAGTGTCCTTTATCACTTTTCCTCTCTTTCTTTCTCTAACAAGCATACCCAGCCTCTAGCAAATTAAAAAAAATAATAATTGTTTTAAGCCCTTTCTCCTGAAGGATCTAAACATCCATCACGTGGGCTAAGACTCTACAATGATAATTCACATGGGAGACAACTACTCTTCTGTTTGTAAGGAGGTGTCAATGAACATACCTGGCAGGCTTGATAAAAATATATGAATAAAATCTATACCAGTAGTCTTAAAAAAGTTCACAGAAAAGCATATTGCAAAAAAGTTATGTGTAAACTTTCAAAGTATTTGCACCAACATAAATTCATGCTTTCATTCCATTCTCCCACAAACTTTCTGAAGTCCACACATGTATGTACACATAAACTAAATAAATGTATTGCTAGTCATCTGTATCACAGTGCATGTTTATCAATTTTCCATAGTTTAGGTTCTCATACTTTCCTTCAAATAATTGAAATATATAAATTTATCTATTTTTAAAATTTGAAATATATATGTTATAATTGAAATATAGATTTATATATACATATCTGTAATATATATATACTTTTTTTCCAAACAATATATGTTTATATCTTTTAATTTGAAATATATATATTTAATTGAAATATATGTATTTATATATTTATTTACTTTGCCAGAACAGGTGTATGCTCACCAAAGAGAGAGAGAGAGAGAGAGACCTCCCCTCATAGGACATGGTCACGCTGCAGTCCCTTCTCCTCCATTTCTCTCTCTTTTGGGATTTTGGGAATGCACGCACATGCATCACCCAGTGTGTATCTCAAGACGTCAGGTCTAGGACTCAGACCACGTGGTCAGCCATGTAGTAGCTCAACCACTAGGCTATTGGCTGGCCCAAAATGGCTGTTTTTACAATATCAAGTTTATTTTTTAATGACCAAACACTTTTTGATAAAACCATTGGTCCACCTACGTAATGTGATAGTTAAACTTATTTCCATACTACTACTTAACTCAGAACCTAAAACAAAATACTGATCAACTTAAAAATGTAAAAGTAATAATAATGTGAGATATCATTTGTGTAGTATTCATTTTTTTAAAAGAAAATGTCCAGTGGCCAGCGGGTGTTATAGTGGTTAAGGCACTGGACTCCCACATAACCTACAGCAGTTCAAATCACAGACCCAGAAGCTTAAAAATCACACCAGTTGCCTGTGCATGCAAAATTCTGAGAGGAGACAGAAGGAGAAGGGATTTTTGGCATGGCCATCCCCTTTAAGGGGAGGTGATTTCTCACTTTCCCTCTCTTTATCTCTGTTTCTCTACAGCAAGAGCATGTGCCCTTTGGTGTGTGTGGGGGGGGGGCACTTAAAAGAGAGGGGGAAAAAAAGAGAGAAAAAGAGAAAGAGAGAGAGAGAAGAAGAAGGAGAAGATGAAAGAAGAAAGGGGAAAGAAGAAAAAAATAATAAGGAAGAAAGAGAGAGGAGAAAAGGAAGGAAGGAAGAAAGAAAGAAAAAGAAAACAGAAAATGTCCAAATAGTTTTTACCTTAAAGGAGAACAATATACACAAAGGAGAAAATTTGGACAAAGAAAACTATTGACATAAATGTACTGCCACAGTGGCTAGCACTAATGCAAAATCTGAAATATGTGCAGAACCCTAGAGAGGTGCCAAGGAGCCTCAAGTTTTACAGTCAAATGTTAGCTGACAAAGTACTCGTAGGCAGACAGGGTATGAGGAAACTCGGGGACAAACAGGTCAGAGCACCATAATATTTGAAATATGAAATATTTAATTAGAACATATTGAGCATATAGGGGTCAAATGGTGGCACGGCAGTAATTTGACACTCTGAAAGGCTTTCCCACATGAGAAGGTTCTGAGTCGTTTCTTACCTCTCTAAACATACCAGGCACGCATGCCCATGATCTGGCTCTCATTCTCACTCACTCATGGAAGGAAATAAACTTCCACAAAGTTAAGTGGGCATTTATATGTTTGGAGTAGTCTCAGTTTCTTTACAGACGTTCTAATGATCAGATTGCCAGGTATTCAGCCAATACCAAGAAACGTTATGTTATTCTTAAGACACTGGCTGTGGGGCCAGTGGATTACCTGAAGGTGGATTCTCCAATAGAGCTGACTCCTGTAAAAATCAGTCTAGTCCTAATGCCAGGATCATGCATGGGTATGATTCTGCTCACACTTTTCTCTTTCCACAGTAGCCATCCTTACCCCAGGTCCTGTAGAACTTTCTGGGACATGCAGTATTAAGTCTAGATATGGTCAGGCATATTTATTACTCTTCAAAATTTTCTAAAATGTATTCTATGGCAACCCAATATTAAAAGATTCCCTGTAGAAGAAGAAAAGACAAGGCTGATTTCTCCTTGGATAAATATGTTTTAGGAGGAAGAATAGCATAAAATGTTCCTTCATACGTAAAATTTTATAATACAAATCAGTCAATTAAAGACTTACTTCAGGTCTTCACAAATTCATTTCATCATCTAAACCTTTATGTGGTTATTAACCAAAAAACTTATTACCATACTGGGAAACAATAGTTTGCATACGGTTTAGAAATAGTTTACATACATGTCTTAGAGTTCATTCAAACATTTTTTATTTATTTATTTATTTATTTGCTTCCAACTCCTAGACCCTCACCCAACAAGACGAAGCTCAATTCTTCTTACCCACTCTCCCATCTGAAGTTCCTTCTCCAGGAGCCAATCTCACTCTCTTTTCCAGAGTCAACTTCAGATATGACCTAGCTGATTTTTTCTTGTGAACTTTCACTCTATAAAGCCTGTCTCTTTTAAAAACAAGTTGGTGATTAAGGTATGCTAATGAAATGTATTCTGACCTACAGCTTTGTGATTGCCATGACTCCTCTTAAGAAATCACTGGAAAATGTAAGGGGAATTTTCATGTCATTAAGCTGCCCACTGAATTAAAATAATTAGTTCTTAACTTTCATTTTATCTTGATTTAGAAGAATAAAGATTAATAAGCAATTTTTATAATAATATCCATTGACCACTACCTGTTTGTGTTTGTTTTAGCACAACTAGTCTTAAAAGTGGCTTATGGGACCAGCCTCTGTGGTGCAGTCAATAGCACATTGGACTGTGGAGCTGGAAGCCACATGCCAACCATAGTTCAAGTCCTTGGCTTGGTTGGCATGAAAATATGCACATGACCAGGATTCTAAAGGACTGGAGGCCAGGAGAAAGAGCTATGACTGAGCCCTCTGAAGGGGCTTTTCTATTTCTCGCATGCACACAATTCATACTCTTACATGAATCTTTACACATACTGTATTAAAGGACCATTAGGCTTCACGATTTTTATTGGTTTTTCTTTCTTTTTTGTTTATGTTATACAAATAGGTACTGTTTTATTCTTACTATGTAGTGTTGTAGATAAAGAGGCATTTTCTTAAGCTAAACATAAGTACAACAAAAGTGCTTTGTCATTTTGACAGGATAGTGAAGGCATTCCAAATGTTAATCTAACAAAACTGGAGAAAGCAACTGGTATAGTTTTATTTACCTTATTTCTTTTTTTTAACATTTTTTAAATTTCATTTTCTTTTTTACATTCAATCACATTAGTTAGCTTGCAAAGTGAATATTTCAACAGGTGAACATTTCTCCCTAGTCCAGTTGATAAAACTATAAAAATCTTCAACAGATAATACCACATTACTTTGTCCCATTAATACTTTGCCTCTCTATTTTTCTTTTAAATGTCCTTCCTCAGACCCTCCTCCTTCACACACACTATATCTGGTATTTACATCCATTTATTGTGTTTCTATATCCTTTAGTCTATCAGTTTCAGTCATATATTGGCTTTTCAATCCCTCAAGATGCACAATCATTCATTCTCCCATGAACTCTATAAAAATTATTAGTATTCACGTAATAAGTAATAATTTGTGTCTAATTTCTAGTACTCTGGAATCTAATCCCTCACTGTGAATTAATGCTCACCATTTACTCTGTGACTTTTGCAAAGTTAAGATTTTGGGCCTTAGTTTTCTAATGAGAAAAACGGTACTAACACTAATATGAATCATTATAGAAATACAAAGTAAATGGCAATAGAAAATAAATGCAAAGGGTTTAGAATGCTACCTAGAACATAGGAAGTGCTTGTTGCAAGCCACTGTTACTGTGGCAAAAGTGGCACAGAAAATATAACTCACACACTTCAATGTCTACTGCAGGTCCTCTATCTCTTCACCTTACTAGAATCTGAATGTCCAGAAGTAGTAAGAAGTTGACTCAGAAATAGAGAAAAACAGAGTCTGTCTCAGTCCATAATTAGGCAAAGATAATAATTCACAGAAGTCTTTTGAATTGGCCATGATACCAAAGGACAAGAAAGGCAAATTCACACTTATGAAGAAGCAGGGATCTATTAGTTCCTATGAAGATATGAGTAACTTATTCACCATCTCAATATCAGTAAGCATGCTCTAACTGTAAACAGGAAGAAAAATGCACTAGGTAATTTTATCCTCTCACATCTTACTATCTTAAATAAAATGCTACCTGTTCGGCTTAGTATTTCCTGATAACCGTATATACGACTGCCATATTCCTTTCACCTCTTAGCACACATTACGCCCTTGCTGGCTTAATTGTTTTCTTATTACGCTCCTTAACAGCTTTTTGTACACTATGTCATTCACTAGTTTATTCTGTTCAATGTTTGGCCTCCCTTACTTGAATGTAAGTTTCATTACATAGAGATTTTTCCTAGTTTTTTAACTCTGTATCCCCAGCACTTAGAGCAGTTCTTGGTGCATAGAAGGGCTTTGATGACTATTTGATGAACCGATGAACAAGTCCAGAAGTGGAGCAGATACATTAGCTTACATTAGTAAACAATATTATCAAGATTCAGGTCTCATGGGGCCAGCAGATGGTATAGCAGTTATGTCACTGGACTCCCACATGACAGTCTGCAGTTCAAGTCCTGGACCCAGTAGCTTGAAACTCTTGGCGGATGGGTGTGTGTGTGTTCCCCAGATTCTAAGAGGAGAGTGGAGGAAAAGGGGTTGCAGCCTGGCCATCCCTTCTGAGGGATAATTGCTCACTTTCCCTCTCACTGTCTCTGTCTCTCTGGTGAGTGCACATGCCCAAGGCTAAAACCACTAAAGAAAAAAATATTGAGGTCCCTTCATCTCTCTATACTGCTATCCTTAGTGTTGACTTTATCCTATCGGCCTATCTTGATAGTGCAGCAGTTTCAGGCATTGTGTCCTAAAAGACAACTTCTGGATGAAGAAAGTCACAAAAACCTCTTTTAAAAGCAAGAAAACCCTCACAGAAGCTCTTAGCAGATTGTCCTTCATTTCTCTCTGAAGTGTTAAGGAGAAAGGGCTTTCTTTAAGTATTAGACAAACCAGAATTTCCCCTTAAAATGGAAAAAAGGGTTGCAGCACTCAAGGAGTCAATATGTAAAACAATTAGCATTCTCTGGACAAAGAGGAGATCCTGAAAGGGTGACCTGAGAGTGAGCAAAGAGCCATGTCTGCTGCGTCCTCAGATCTCTGTTTCATGGACTGCTGCTGAGAGCTGCAGTGAGGCTAAAAGCTTTTTTAAAAATTGCAAATCATACTGTCTTTAAATATAAACCAGAAAGGTAAAGCCGACCCACAGTAGGTAGAGTTACATGTGAGCTGATTTGGGCACATTATTCCACAACTGAAGGCAAACAAAGTGAGTTTTTATTTGCGACCTACTCTCAGGATGCTAACTGTGCTTTCAGACTGTGAGGGACAGTGACCTAAATAAATCCGTCTGTGAACTAATCTCTTCCAGGGCTGTCCACTTACATTTCAAAATGTGTTTGATACATGCATGTTACAAAGATTAGTTGCTTTTTATTTAGCATAAACTGTCCCATTTCTGTTGACTCTCCAAGTGGCCAAGGTAAAAAATTAAAAATGAGTGGCTTTATAAATGTGACAAGTGATGTGTTGAAACATTTTATTGGTTTAGCTTCAATTTAGTAATCTGGCTTTTTTTTTAGTATTTAGTAGAAATGAAAAGAATGAAGTTTATAAAATGTGTCCTAGAAAATGAAACAGCATGTTTAAATATTTGCTCAAATATGCAATCGAGAAATTAAACCTGAATTTTACATTTCTAAGTTTTTTTTTTTTTTTAGAGGTTTTTGCCATAGGGACCATGCGCTCACCAGAGATAAAGAGAGACAGTGACAGTGAGATGAAAAGTGAGAAATTACCCCGAGGGGGGATGGCCAAACCTCAGCCCCTTCTCCTCCATTCTCCTCCCAGGATCTTGGGCATGCATGCGCAAGTGCCAGGCGTGATTTTCAAGCCATTGGATCCAGGATTTGAGCCATGGTCGGCCATGTGAGAGTCCAGTGATGTAACCACTACGCCATCTGCTGGCCCCTATATTTTTAAGTTGTATTTATTTATTTTTTTCTGTGAGAAAGAGCGAGAGAGACAAAGACACCCCAGCAAGGTCCTCATGCTGTGATCCATCCCCAGCCTCAGCATGCCCAGATCATGAGCACACACATGCTCAGGGAGATCCAGGGATGCAAACCCAGGGTGTCTTCCATGCGGGTCCAAACACGTTACCACTGTGCCACCACCTGGGTTTGTAATGGCTGAATTTTATGTGTGTTTTTTTTTTTATTAATTTTAAATAATTAAACTTAATTATAAGACTTTCAGCATATTAGTATGTACTTTCTTACCCCCATCTGCTATGTTTTACTTTATATGTTTTACTATACCATTGGCATCTACAAAAGAAGAAAGATCACTGCCACAAAAATTTTAAAAAAGAGAGTTCATTTTACTAAAATTTAATATTTCTGATTCAACTCCCATTGAAATTGATGAAGGACTATAAGTGTAATATGTCCTCTAAGGTAACTAAGAATCATGTCAAACCTGGGACCAGCAGTTAGCATAATGGCTATGTCGCTGGACTCCCATGTAGTCGACCACGGTTCGCATCCCGAACCCGGTGGCTTTAAACGCACACCAGGCGTGTGTGCGTGCGTGCCCAAGATCCCGGGAGGAGAATGGAGGAGAAGGGATTGCAGTGTGGCCATCTCCCCTGGGGGGGGGATTTCTCACTTTCTGTCTCTCTGTCTCTCTCTGTCTTTCTGGTGAGCGCACACGCCCTATGGCAAAAACCTCTCCAAAAAAAGAAAAAAAAAAAGAATCATGTCAAACCTACCTCCTAAGGGAATGAGTGCTCTCCCAGACAAGTGCAGTCTTTACATGCACCTAACCAGAGGCTGTGAGGAATAGGCAATGCATAAGAACACACACCTGGGAACCAGCAGTTAGCGTAATGGCTATGTTGCTGGACTCCCATGTAGTCGACCGCGGTTCGTGTCCCGGACCCGGTGGCTTAAAACTCACACCGGGTGCGTGTGCGTGCGTGCCCAAGATCCTGAGAGGAGAATGGAGGAGAAGGGATTGCGGCGTGACCATCCCCCCTGGGGGGTGATTTCTCACTTTCTGTCTCTATGTCTCTCTCTGTCTGTCTGGCGAGCACACGCGCCCTACAGTGAAAATCTCTCCAAAAAAAAAGAACACACACCTGAATATTTTATTTGGAATACCTATATATTATTTTTATGCCTTTTAAAAATTTTTATTTATGTATTTGCTTATTTATTTATTGAGAGACAGAGATAAGAACCACAAACAGGGCCTCCCAATACGATCTTGCCATGCTATGATCCTCTCCCTAGTCTTCCAGCCCTCCAGGAGCATGGGCACACTGGTGCCCATGTTCAGGTCAGCCTGGGATCTGAACCCTGAGTCTTCCCATATGAATTCCATATGCATAGCAGCACCCTACTGTCTGTACCACATGGCTAGATCACATTTTTTTAAGTTTCTTCCTTTTCTCTTTTTTTTTTTTTTTGGAGAGATTTTCACTGTAGGGCGCGTGTGCTCGCCAGACAGACAGAGAGAGACATAGAGACAGAAAGTGAGAAATCACCCCCCGGGGGGGGGGGGGTCACGCCGCAATCCCTTCTCCTCCATTCTCCTCTCAGGATCTTGGGCACGCACACACACGCGCCCAGCATGAGTTTTAGGCCACCGGGTCCGGGACACGAACCGCGGTTGACTACGTGGGAGTCCAGCGACATAGCCATTACGCTAACTGCTGGCCCCCTTTTCTCTTTTTTTTTAGAGAGAGATTTTTACTACAGGACAAGTGCACTCACCAGAGAGACAGAAAGACAGAAAGGTAGAAATCCCTCCCAGCGGGGATTGCCATGCTACAATCTCTTCTCCTCCATTCTCCTCTTGGGATTTTGGGCATGCACACACATGTACCCAGTCTGAGTTTCAAGCCACCAGGTCTGGGATTCAAACCACAGTCAGCTATGTGAGAGTCCAGCGATGTGACCATTGCACCATCTGCTGGTCCCAAAAGTTTATTTATTCTATGAGTAAGAAAAACAGAAATAATGAGAGAGAAGAGACAGCACACCCAACAGGGTCTTGAGGCCATGCTCCTCTCTACCATCAGCCAGCCTGGATCATGGGCACATGGATATTCAGGGAAGTCTTCAGATACAACCTGTAACGCCCCCTGAGTCACTTTTGATACATTTAATTGCCAAACTATAATTGGGCTTTCCCTAATGACTCTATTTGCAAGTACTTCAATACTCTTCCCCACCACATAAAGGCCTATCTCTCTTCCCTATTTAACTTTTATAATTGCACATAACACCTTCTTACACATTATATAACTTACTGATTTATTTGATTTATTTTTAGAAGTTAAAGTTGTAATTAGGCACTTCATCTCTGCTAGCTATGATGATAATGCAAATTTTACAAACAAAATTAATAAACTGCAGAAAAAAAATCTCCAATGTATTAACCAGGTTAATTTTTTTGGCCTATTTAACAGGTCAAAAACAAAGACAATAACATTTTTGTTTAGATTATCAGTATTGTGATTTATACAACAAGTAAATAAACAAATTAGATAGTAACAAATTTCTATATTCTATACTTTGTGTCCTAAGCACAGAGTACTTGTCTTCATTGACCTACATAACAAAGAAATGAAGACGAAGGTGAACGGTCAAAATCTGCAGAGGGCTAAGATTTGAGGACTTCATGCAATGCAAAGGTGATAAGCCTCTTGGTGTGTTGTTGATACCGTCCTTCCGAACTGAGGACTCGGGCCCACAACCAAGTAAAAAGCTATCTGTGTTTGGGAAGCTGTCAAACAATCTCTCCAAGAAGAGCAGTCCTATTTTTTGACAATAATAACAGTCACTAAGTCCATTCAGGTTTATATCCAACATAATAACAGAAAAACATGGGCACTCTACTCCTGATAAAAGGATGAATTGCTCTGTTAACAGAGAGGTCAAAGTTAAAAGCCTGAGTTTGGAGAGAATGTAAAATCCTATTTCTCTCAAAGAGAAGTGAGTGCAACAAGGAATGAACAAAAAATTATGAGACTTAAGAATTTACTTATTGGGGGTAGCAGGTGGTGTGGTGGTTAAAGGTGCTGAACTCCCACATGGACAACCATGGTTCATGTCCCAGACCTGGTGGCTTCCTTTCTCACTTTCTCTCACTCTCTCCCCCCAGGTCAAAATTGGAAAATAATAATAAATAAAGTTAAAATAAAATAATAATTTTTTTTTGAGAGGATTTTGCAATAGGGCACATGCACTCGCCAGAAGGGCAGAGAGAGACAGAGAGACAGAAAGCGAGAAATCACCCCTCAGGGGGGAATAACCATGCTAAAATCCCTTCTCCTCCATTCTCCTCTCGGGATCTTGGGCACACACCCACGCACATGTGCCCAGCATGAGTTTAAGCCACCAGGTCCAGGACTCGAACCGCAGTCGACAACATGGGAGTTCAGCGACATAGCTATTACACTAACTGCTGGTCCCAGGATAAAATAATTCTTAAAAAAAAAAAATCACTTATTATTTGACTGAGAGCACAAAGAAAATATGAGGTTGAATCATCATTACATGACTTACGTAAAACACATTGCATGCATTGAATACAGAGACTCCTTTATGCCTTAAGGCATGGACTTCACTGGTGGTGCCAGGATTAGGGTGTCAGATTCAGCAACATCTGAAAGCACATAGTGCATTCACACTTACCCTTTCGGCTATACATTTCTATGCATGTAATAGCATTAACTACTTCCTTCTTTGATTAGTCATTCTGTATGAGAAACCATCGAAGTGTACCCATTTTTTTCAAGTACTTATTTACCAACAGAATGGCAATACATTTCACCTGAGCAAATATTACCTTTATTCCTGTAGCAAAACACCGAAGGTTGTAACATGGCTTTCAGTTTATTAATTTCCTACTTTACAAAGAAACTCTCCATAACACAGAAGGAAAAAAGAGACAAAATAAATAAATAAAGTAATCGAAATCAGCTCTGTTCTGCATAATATTTAAATGGTATTTTACTTTTATCCTAAAGCAATTTCATGTTACTTTGTCTGTGGGTAACTTTGTTTGGGGTTCGTATATGTGGGGAACCAATAGTCAGTAAGTTACCAAGACCTGGGCAGACGGTATTCAGTCACCTAAAATGAAATAGAATTGTCCAATGGTAATCAGGTGAATAAGAATTACTTTTATCAGCTGACCATTTAGGGTTTATAAAATGTTAGAACCCCAAATCACAGATTCATGCTAGTATGTGAAATATAAGCATATAATCCCACCCTCCAAAGATAATATCCCTCAAAAGTATCATTGGTGCCAGTAAATAAAATGAAGTAAAACTAACAAAAAGATATTATTTGTGGGGAGCTGTAAAACAACCTGTCAATATAAAGTGGCGTTCTGTGTGAAAATACAATGACAGTCATCAAAATTGAAATTGCAACAACAGAAGAACCCAAGATCTCTGTCATTGGAAATATTCAAGATGAGGCCAGGCCACTACTCGGCAGGTGCACGGACAGATTCAAGTATATTTAATAGCCAGGTAACAGAACTAGCAAGTTTTTTAAGTCCCCAGCCCCTGAGAGACTGTGACTTCAGGAGAGTAATCTGTAATAACTACCATCTAAATCTGAATAGGCTAAATTTTTCTTCAAACAAATCCATGAATTGAAACACCAAAATGGAGACATTCGATGCATGAAAAATAAATACATTTACCTCTTTTTTTTGTTTTTGATCATTGTTTCAGTTCCTCTACTCTAACTTCTGTTTCTGAATTTCCTATATGACTTTTTGGTCACACAGTCAGTTGATGACTCATCTTCTCATTCTTTTTGAAAAAAAAAAAATGTGGTTTGTTGTGTTATATCAGGTTTTTTTCCCTGTATTTTCTATATGCTTTTTTATTTTAAACACTGTGAGATTTCCCTCAATTACATATTTAAAAAATTATATAACATATTTCAGAGACTCATAGACTATTAGAACTATAAAGCAGAATTTATCTCAAATATCACATTTAATCCATAAATGGAAAAGTCAAATGACCTATCTATGAAAAGAAGTAGAACTCAGACTTCTTTACCATCATTCTACTGTGTCCTTCTAAGACATAGTATTACCTTCTATGATATACCATTAGAACTTCTCAGAAAAATATCCTTGAATACTGTATTCCTTAGATACACAATCTATAATTACACATGACCAAATACTGAGTTATTATTATTGTGAACAAAAAATTGAGTACCTTATATATGGTAAATCATTGCAATGGGATCTAAGAGCTGAAATGAGTGACACTGTATCATAAAATATTGTTTTAATCAGTATAAAGTAAGTACTTAATATTTCCGGGTGACCACTATAAGCAATGTCACAAGGCAGTGCCCAATCAATTGACCTTTACAATGATAATGACTCTTGATGTTTAGAAGAAGAAAGCTCATGGAATAGGGTGGATCAGAAGGAGGAGCATGTCTTAGGAGTTAAATAGGAGATTGAGGTCTTTTTAATTATTAAGTATAACACAGAGATGTAAAATGCATAAAGTGAAAAATCATGAAGCAAATACTCTAATAAACATCACCCTACCTGCCTTGACAGTCCAATGGTCATTCCTTCATCCCCACCTTATAGTAGCTGCTCTATTAAATATGATGGGAATTACAAGCTTGCTTTGTTTTATATTTTTTTTCTATTTTGGTAAGCATTCCTAAACAATATATTTTAATTTTATCTATTTTTAAATTTTATACAATTAGAAACTGGTATTAGGTATTCTTCTGTTTATGGTTCTTTTTGTTTTCTTTTGTTTTTTTGAGAGGTTTTTGCTATAGGGTGCATGTGCTCGCCAGAAAGAGAGAGAGAGACATAGAGACAGAAAGTGAGAAATCACTCTCCCAGGGGGGATGGCCATGCCACAATCCTTTCTCCTCTATTCTCCTCTCGGGATCTTGGGCATGCATGTACACGCCTGGCATGACTTTAACTACCGGATCTGGGACTCGAACGGCAGTCGACTACATAGGAGTCCAGCGACATAGCCATTATGCCAACTGCTGGTCCCTTCTGTATGTGATTTCCATAGTCAACTTTGTATTTTCAGTGATCATTCATAAGGTCTAGGGAGCTTATTTACTTTCAGGGCTACAGTCCGGTTTACGAATATATAACTTATTAATTCATTCTTTCTTTGTATTTTCCTTTTAACCGGCTCCAATTTCCCTGAAGAAAGGCAATTTCATACTTCAGTCACTCAGGCCAAAAACCTGAGTTGTCCTGTCTCTTGCTTTTTGTCATGATTCCACATTCAGTCTGTCAGGAAATCCTGTGACCTTTCCCTTCAAAAGAGATCCACAATTTTACCGTAAGTCTACCTTTTTCTTTTTTTATTATAATGGTCTCCTATTCATCTGCTTGCTTCTACCCTGGCCTTCCTTACAATCTATTCTAAAATCAGCATCCAGCGTTACCCTTGCTACTGTATTAAACATAAATGAGATCCTGTCATGTTTCACTCACTGCAACGACCCCACATTCCCCTGAAGAAAAGTCAAGGTAAGAAGCACGACCTACACAAGCTGCCCTTGGTTTCATTTCTCACCGCATCTCTTACTCCTCTTCCCCTCTCTGGGCTCACCCCAGGGTTTCCTAGAACATGCTAGGCATGATTTCTCTTAAGATGTTGGCACTAACTGTTCCCTCTGCCTGGAATGTCCTACCCCCACACAACACATGGCTTTTGAGGGTTACATAAGAATACATAAGTACAAATGTTTCATGAACTATAAGGAGTCAAATAAATATAAACTTCTTTACTATTATTATTTTAATAACAAGAATGTTGGCATTCTTCCTTATTTTTTCAATGAATTTTTATTTACTTATACATTGGAATCCTCCTAAAATATCATAAGTAATTTATAGTTTTCATTATAGTACTGGTAAAGTCACAATCTGAAATACTAATCTTTCTGGTATGTACCATTACTTTAAGATAACAATTGCCATTTGTTTAGTGCTCAGTATGAGCCAGACTCTGGATTTAAAATGCATTATCTGATTTAATCCTCACCTAAAGCCTGCGAGATAGGAAATACTTTTTTCCCAATTTGACAGATGAGGCAATTGAGCTCCAAAAGATTAAATAACACTCTTAAGCTCATTGTCAGTAAGTATGCTGGTATTCAAACTCAGGACTGTCTGTCTCCGTAGTCCTATGTGGTCCTCCTGATACCGCATCAGAACTAGAAAAACATTGCTGTGAATGTGTACAGATTTATCTGCTCTGTAACACTCTTGAAAGCACTTGAACTATTTTGAATGCCAAAGTAATTAAAGATGGGAGAAAATGATTCCATGCTCTAACCTCAGTTGTTATCCTGTTTCCTTTTAACAGTCAAGCAATCTTCTGAGATACAGTATGAATAAAAACAAAGTGCCAAAATAAATTAAAAGTACAATGAAGGAAAAGAAAGGAATATGAAGCATGTGTAAGAGGGCCAGGAAGAGTTTATTTAAGGGTAAGGAGTTTCAGGATGTTATTTTCTTTTTGAAATCAAAACACAAAATAACCAAGTATGTTATATTGTAAAAAATGAGTGCTGGTGAACTTGGGCCATGAGATGGCAAACCCAAGCATATGGACTGTCGGAAGACAAACATATCCATGCTGATACATTTCCAGTTGCCATATGAACAAATGAGCGCATTGCACTTCAGCGTAAGAAGAGCTTTCTCCGTTCTTCCCCATCCCCTTGGCATGTGAAAAGACAGTGAGTAGCCTTAGAGCCAAATGGGAGATATACATGTGCTGCAATGCCATCTGTGCTTTTCTATTTCTGGTCAAGAGGAGCCACATGCCAATTGAGAAGATACCAACAAATACAGCTGTTAGTAGTTACCCTAAATTACTGTACATTAAGACCAAAGAATAGAAGTTGCCATCTGGCTCAAGTGCTGAGCCTCTTTCAGATGAGGAAATGGGATATAAGTCTTACCTCTTGCTGGAGAACACTGTTGACGAACTGCCCGATGACAAACACTTGTTGGAGGACTTTCTAGAAATCATTAATTTCAAACATCTTTATAATTGACACACATCTGCAGACCATAAGGTAGCTGGGATTTAATGGTTGCAATAAAAGAATGATCAAGTGCCAAATTGGAAGAGTACACCTTAAGAATCTGAACATGATGAATGTAATACCATGTCTTGTCTCTTGGAAGGTCAGAGAAAATACACTTGTCTATTCATCAAATATACTTAAGGCTTTGCTAAATTAGCAAAGCATTTAAAAAGAATTAAAATTGAGCTACCCCTGTGGCACAGTGGAAATGCGCTGCTCAAGAAAAACTACATCCCATGGCAACTGAGGTTTGAACCTCTAGCTCAATCAGCCTGAAACACTCCAGGCATGCGCACAAGTGCTAGGGGAGTGGAGGAAGAGGATTGCAGTGACCAGATCCTGTGGAGAGTGCTCTTTCTCTCTCTCTCCCATACATATGATCCACCATGTATAAAGAAAATATATATAAATAATAATCATTACAATCATAGTTGTTTTCCATCCACACAGAAGGAATGTGTTCATAGTGTTAGAAGAAACAACCAAATGATAAGAGTTCTCATATCTTGGTGAGAAAGTATTTAACCTTTCTTGGTGATTAGAACCCTAACTGAGCATTGTTCTCTTTTTTCTAAAATATCCTAAAGGCTATCTTGGAATCTGGGAACAATTATTGCACAAAGGAAAGATCTTCACCCATTTTTTCAGTTATTCATCAAATATTTAAGGCATTATTCTATGCATTGGGAATACAACAGTGAGTGAGACAGACAAAGCCTCTGCTCTCAAAAAGCTTACATTTTAGTGAGGAAAAAACTCATAACTGAATAAGATGATTTTATGTAATTATAAAAGTGCTGAAGAAAATAAAACAGAAAAGCACGGAGATTAGTTAAAGGTAGAAGGAACCTTTGGGCTAATTGGAGTGGGCTATGTTTGCTGTACTAATAGCCCATTAAGTCTGAATGATGTGGGGAAAAAAAGCAAGGATTTATGTTTTCATCATATTATATGTCCATCCATGTGGGGCTTGGTTTCATCCACGTTCTTTTTTTTTTTTAAGTGTTTTAAAATGTGCTTATTCATTCTTTTATTTTAATTTTGACCAGAGAGAGACAGAGAGAGAAGGAAAATGAGAAAGCAAGTCACCAGGTCTGAGACTTGAACCATGGTCAGCCAAGTAGGAGTGTCCAGAGCCTAAATTACCACGCCACCTGCTGGTCACCATCCATGTTCTTTCTCAGGGATGCCAAATGAGGGAGGTTACACCATTGAATGTCATCCACTGGAGTGATATAGGGAAGGGCATGTGGTAAATTATCTATCAGTTTACAGAGACTTCCACCTAGAGCATCAGATTATGTGCTCTTCCCATCGACTAAAGTGAGTCACACGCCAATGACTAACTACAAGGAGGTAAAGAAATGCCGTCCTGCTGCATGCCTGGCAGAGAAGAACCAGAAATACTGGTGAAGAGCAGTCATGGTTATCACCGTCTACTTTAATTACCCTCATCTTGGAATGCTTGCCTGAAGTAGGGATATGTAAATGAAGACCTGACCGATGAGCAGACAGTCACAAATAATCAACAAAGAGTAGGTGCAACATTTCCGGAGGGAACTAGACTGGTGTGTTGGAGGGAAAGAAACGAGCATAAAGAAGCTAAAGCACACTTAACCAACACAAGAGCACTGGAAGCTTTGAGTTGGGATAAGTGAGGCAGGTGGGGAAAATGGCATGAAGACACTTAGAGGTAATAGTAATAAGTGCATGATTTATTAAGTTGTTGGAAAAATCACAGCATAGTTTTCTGTTTTTCTATGCAAAAATGCATCATGACTTTTTCCAACAACCCAACATTTTATCTGTAATGATAGTCCACTTTTAAAGACTGAAACTAAAAAGATAAACATAACTGTTTAATACACAAAAGAGCACATATAGTTATGTATTCATTTGAACTCTTCACATTGATGTGCTACTGCAGTTCCCTCCTACAAATTAGCCAAACTCAGCATGCTCAGGGTAATAATGTACATTCCTCTCACAAATGCCACTGCTTGAAAATTCTCCTAAGAAAAGATGTATACATTACACAGAGATTTAGTATTATGCTAATGGTCACTGTGTTGCTTCTTGAAACATAACATGCCTAAGCATTCTAAATTACATAATGAAAATACCTAATGACGTGAGAAATTTTTACAAAACATTATATGCCAAAAGAATTCATCTATGTATTTTAAAATCTCATTTAAAAGAACATAGTTTTAGAAAAATTTACACTAATATTGTGCTTGTAATTTCAATTTAGTGTGATATCCTGAAGTGTAAATTGTTATTTAAAGATATAAAAGTACATATAACCAGGCCAGTCATGGCTTGGTGGTTAAGGCAACTGGATACTACATGGTCAACCCTGAGGTTTAAGTCTTGAACCAGGCAGCTTGAAAACCATATCAGGCACATTTATATGTGTGCCCAAAATCTGGAAAGGAGGGAGAGATAGAGAAAGAGGGAGAGATAGAGGAGAAAGGATTATGTCATCACCACGCCTAATGGAGACTACTTTCTTGTTTTCCCTCTCTCTCTCTCTCTCTCTCTCTCTCTCTCTCTTTTGCTTTCCCTGGAGAGCACACATAGTCTCTGGCAAATTCAAAAAAAAAAATCCATAAACTTAGCACCAATAACCATAGCATTGGGAATTCGTCCTAATAAGAATATGTTATAAAAGAAAATTGTTATGATGGTCACTGAAATGTTGTTTGTAAAAACTAAAAAAGTACTTAAATGTCCAATATTATATTTTTGAAGAACCAATGTGTATATACATCCTTAAAGTGGAATACTACAAAATTATTAATTACGATGATACAGAAATACCACGTTATGTGGCACATAACCTGTGGTAAACTACAGACTGTGCACATTAAAGTGGCTTCATGAGATTATACCACATAGCCTAAGTGTGGGTAAGCTATACCATCCAGGCTTGTGTAAATACATTCTATGATGTTTACACTGCAACAAAAATCATCTAATGATGCGTTACACAGAACATATTGTCATTGTTAAGTGATCCATGACTGTATTAGCTATTGACATGGAAAGATTATTATAATCTACTATTCTTTATAAGTAGATTATAAAATATTCCATAAAATGAATAATCTATTTCATCAACAATTGTATTTGTGTATATATAAAGATTCTGAAAGATCATACAATAAGATATTAATAATGGTTATTTTTTTAAAGAAGTTTTTGCTATAGGCTGTGTGCACTTGCCAGAAAGACAGAGAGAAACAGAGAGACAGCTAGAAATCACCCCCCCCCCCAAGTGGGGATGGCCATGCCACAATCCCTTCTTCTCCATTCCTTTCTCGGGATTTTGGGCACTCATGCACACATGCCCAATGTGAGTTTAAGCCACACTGTCCAGGACTCAAACCATGGTCGGCTACATGGGAGTCCAGTGACATAGTGATTAAGCCAACAGCTGGTTCCAATAATGGTTATTTCTGAATTGCTGAAATATTACATGCACTTATTTTTATTGTATTTCCTATTCCTTTATAATGAACATTTCTCTTATACTAAGAATCCTTTTTGATAAAATAATTAAATAGCACATTAATAGTAACAACAAATACGTATGTATGGGTGTATTTGTTATAAATTTGTGATTCTTTTTTTTTACACAAAACTGAGTAAAATTTTTATTTTATAGAAACACAGTATATAGGTGTAAATACCAGTTATAGTGTGTGTGACAGAGGAGGGTCTGAGGGAGGACATTTAGAAGAAAAATAGGGAGGCAAAGCATTAATGGCAAAAATGTGGTATTATCTGTTGAAGATATTTTGTAGTTTTATCAACTGTACTAGGGAAAAATGTTCACCTGTTGAAATATCCATTTTGTAAGACAAATAATAATGTGATTGAATGTATAAAAGAAAATGAAATGAAAAAAATCACAAGTAATAACAAAGACAAATATCATAATTGTGCAAACTGTTATGTATATATGTATCTTCACACACACATTTTAAACTTCCTACTGTGGAGCCCCCCCGCCCATCGCCCTCAGCGCCTATTTCAAAATGGCGCTCAACGGAAGCCCGCTGAGCGCTCAAAGCAGTAAACAACTTTAAGGAAGTAGGGCAGTGGGGAGCGTGGAGAGCACGGGAACACCGCATGCAACCAATCCTCTTTCGAGGACTGGCTTCCGTGCACGTGGACAATGATCTGATTGGCTAGGGGCCCTTTATAAGGCCCTGGGGAAAGGGAAAGGTGGAAGAACTCCTGTATTCAGAACCTGGGGAAATAAAGTGCTGAAGAGAAGACCGTCTCCGGAGTCGTCTGTTGCGCGGCATCCTACATCTTTCATCTTTTTTTTTTTTTTTTTTGAGAGGTTTTTGCCACAGGGCACACTTGCTCACCGGACAGAGACAGAGAGACAGAAAGTGAGAAATCACCCCCCCTAGGGGGGATGGCCACGCCGCAATCCACCCTCCTCCATTCTCCTCTTGGGATCCTGGGCACGCACGTACACGCGCCCGGCGTGAGTCTTAAGTCACTGGATCCGGGACGCTAACCGCGGTGGACCACATGGGAGTCCAGCGACATAGCCACTATGCCAACTGCTGGTCCCCATCTTTCATCTTTTAATATGCATAAAAAGAACACTTTCCTCATTCAGTAGATTTCTGATGTAATACACATAAACCTCAAACACACACATGCACATACCTACACATAAACCAGCATGTGCGTATAATTGCAGTAACTAACATTAGAATAGATTTTTCTTGGAACCAGCAGATGAAGTAATGGTTACGTCACTGGACTCCCAGGTAGTCGACCACAGTTTGAATCCCAGACACAGTGACTTAAAAATCATGCTGGGCACATGTGAATGTGTGTCCAAGATCCTGGGAGGAGAATGGAGGAGAAAGGATTGTGATATGGCCATCACTCCAAGGGAGATTTCTCTCTGTCTGTCTCTCTCTGTCTTTCCAGAGAATGCACACACCTTACAGTAAAAAATTCTCAAAAAAATTTTTTTTTCTTTTGAGTTTGTGTTTTTCTGTACCTTAAAAAATTATGAGATGAGGGCCAGGAGGTGGTGGTGGTTATGGTGCTGGACTCCTGTTCAAGTCCTAGACCTGGCAGCTTGAAAGTCACACTGGCTGTGTGTGTGTGTGTGCTAAAAATCCTGAGAGGAGAAGGGATGGCTTCATGGCTATTCCCTCTGTGGGGTGATTTCTCACTTTCCCTCTCTGTGTCTCTCTTTAGTGACTGCACATGCCCTTTGCCAAAAATAAATAAATTATGAGACCAAGTAGTGGCACAATGGCAGTGCAACTGGACTCACTTGGGATAGGTCATGGGTTTGCATCCTGGGACTTCCATGAGCATACTGGGTGCACCTGCATGTGTCCATGACCCAGGGTGGCTGAAGGTTAGAGAGGGAGCACAGCGTCAAGATTCTGCTGTGGGTGCTGTCTTTCTCTCTCTCACTCTCAGAGGAACACATAAGTAAAATGTATTTATTGAGAATCTATTATATGAGATCTGTAATACATACTAGGCTTAGCTTTCAAAAACTTCATACTCTAATGTAAAAAAAAAAACAGTTATAGAACAATAAAAACATTATGGTATGTTAGAAGACTTTTTAACTTTCCAACATACAAACCCTATCCTATTTAGAGGGAAACTCCTTTTTTGTGAGTTTTGGTAGAAGAGAAGAAATAAGATTTTCTGTCTCCTTAGCCCCTCACAGCTATGGTTTAGCACACAGCAGAGATTCCCTGTCTACTTCCATCCAGAGCTTTAACACTGAAGCACTGATGCCAAAGAAACAAACAAAAACACCTAAACCAAAATGATAGAGAGATTTCGAATTTACTACTGGTGGCAGCATACAGTGCTCAGGTACAACGCTATCCATCCACGGCATTCTTTGTCCTGTTTCTGCAGAAACTTGCCTGTGCTTCCTGATGGCTAGGTTCTTACTTTCAATACAATTATTTAAACTTTGATTTCAATTGGGACCAGCAGTTGGTGTAATGGCTATGTTGCTGAACTGCCACATAGTTGACCGCGGTTCAAGTCCTAGACCTGGTGGCTTAAACTCATGCCGGGCACATGTGCGTGTGTGCCCAAGATCCTGAGAGGAAAATGGAGGAGAAGGGATTGTGGCATGTCCATGCCCCCTGGGGTGGGATTTCTCACTTTATATCTCTCTGTCTCTCTGTCTTTCTGGCGAGCACACACGCATTATAGCAAAAACCTCTCAAAAAAAAAAAAAAAAAAAAAAAAAATTTAATTTCAGTATACCCTACAGATACCATTAGCTACCCAGCATATCAACAGTTCTGTATAAGTTAGCCAGAACTTGTTTTTGTTGTTTGTAATTAATAACCTTGGCTGATATATAATTTGAGAACCTATGGGGTCAGTAGATGGTGTTGCAGTGTTATGTCACTGGACTCCCACATGGCCAACTGCAGGTCAAGTCCCAGATTTGGTGGCTTGAAAATATGCCAGGTAGGTGGCATGGTGGTTAAGGGCACTAACGATTCGAGTCCCACATGACCGTTCAAGTCCTGGACCAGCAGCTTACTTGCTCTTTCTCTCTCTTCTCTTTCTGTGTCCTTCTCTGGTCAAATTAAAAATAAATAAATAAATAAAGTTAAATAAAATGATTCTTTAGAAAAAAGAAAATACTAAAAAAAAAAAAAAGTAAGAAAGAAAGTAAAAAGAAAATACTCCAGGCTCATGTACATGCATGTTCAAGATCCCATGAAGAAAATGAAGGAGAAAGGATTATGGCATGGCCATCCCTGTAGAGGGTGATTTCTCACTTTCCCTCTCACTGTCTCAGTCTCTCTCAGTTGAGTGCACATGCCCTAAGGCAAAAATCTAAAAAAAAAAATAATAAAAAAATATAAAACTTATGATGACAATACCAGATAACATTTATTGAAGACTTAATATAGTGCTTGATATTTTTCATGCACTAACACATTTAATGCTCAAAAAAATCTGTTAAAGTAATATTTTTATTGTTATCTTGTCAAGGAAAATTCTGAGGATAGATTAGTTAACATGACAAACAGCTAACAACTGACTGAAATGGGATTTGGACCTAGGAAGTTTGACTTCAAAGTTCAGGCACTTGATCACTGCACAATACTTGCCTTCCTTCCTTAGGTAGTCAGAATTATCCATGGGTATTGATATGAGAAATAGGTCAAAGAGTCTTTGAATTTATATCACAGATGGCAGAAGACTTTCCATTCATAGGAAAGCAAATTGTCTAGGCAAGAACCATGTTGTTTCTGTGGATTCTGGAGGCAAGTTTCTATTAGAAAATAAGACTGGGTTAGGGTCCAGCAGGTGGGGTGGTGGTTAAGGTGCTGGAATCCCACTTGACCACCTGTGGTTCGAGTCCTGGACATGGTGGCTTCCTTTCTCATTTTCCTTCTCTCTTTCTCTCTCTTTTTCTCTTTCTGATAAAATGAAAATAATAATAATAAATAAATAAAATAATTATTTTTTTAAAAAAGAAGACTGGGTTTAAAGTCTGAATTGTACCTCACAAAGAAGTACAACAATTAAACATAAATAAAAAATTATTAAAAATGTAAAAAAAGAAGAAGATTCCTCCATGGCTCCTGAGAGCTAGTGATTTCAGGGGAAAAGGAGAAATGAAGATTTTCTACTGAAAATTTAGTCTCCAGCCCACAAACTTGAGTGGTAGGGAGCCCCTTTAGCCTTTTCTCTGTCTTAGGCTCTGTTTCTCTCTACCTTTGTCTCTGTCTTCTCATTTTTTTGTAATTTTTCCTTTTTAAAAAAAATTTTTTTTTTTTGAAGAGGTTTTTGCTATAGGGCGCGTGCGCTCACCAGACAGATAGAGACAGAGATAACTGCTGGTCCCCTTTTCAAAAAATTTTTAAGGTAAGATATTCTCTTGCTTTCAGCCCCGCCTTTATCTTGCTAATAATTCCATTTTCCCTGCTCATCCAAGAGAGGCAAGGGGCAGGCCTTTAGAAGACTTCCATTGCTCCTGAGAACTAGTGATTGTGTGCCACATGGTTTTTGATTTTTTTAAATAATTGTTTTACTTTTTTTTTCTTCTTTTTCTCTCTATTTCTTTGGGTTTTTTTTTTAGTTTTTTTTTTTTTCTCTCTCTGTTTTCTTTGTTTTTCTTTTTTTCTCTCTCTGTCTTCTTTTCTTTTTCTTTTATCTCATCACTCTTCTCAATCTCCATTCTCTGTGTTTCTATATGGATCTAAGGGAACCATAGCCAAACAACCAAATACTATTAGGGTTAACATATTCCTCAATATCCACTGAATTTGCTGCACAAAGGGATAAAAATGGAACAACAAAGAGATTCCCAGTCACCTCCTTTTACGTCTCCTGAACGCTCAGATTGAACTTCAAGAATTAGGAAGAAACACACCATCCATCAGATGACTAAAAATCACTGCAGGGCCACAAGAAATGTGGGAAAGCAAGGAAATACCTCTCCTCCAAGGGAAAAGAATAACTCCTCTTCATCCACAGACAGTTGAATGGAAATGTCTGATAAAGAATTTAGAATATTCATAATGATGAGGCTAACGGAGATGGAAGAGAATAGACAATGAAGTGCCAAAGAGGCAGGAGAAAGGAACTGACAAGTTTCAGGAGGTGAGGAAATTCTTGCAAGATCTAGAAGAGGAATTACACACTTTGAAAAACAATCAAATGGACATGTTAGAGATGAAGACTATAATACTGGAAGTCAAAATCTCCCTTGAAAGTATTAAAAGTACACTAGATCATACAGAAAATAGAATCTCAGATATAGAAGAGGAAATTGCTGACCTAGAAAAATCCACCACAAAAATTGAGAAAATTGCCCCCAAAATGAGAATAATACATGAGAAATACTAGATACCATCAAACGTTCAAACATCCATATAATTGTTATTCCAGAAAATGAAGGGACTCATAAGGGCATTGATAATCTATTCCATGAAATCCTGCAAGAAAACTTTTCAAACCTAGAAGGCACTCAAAGATCCAGTCCTAAGAAATACAGAGGACTGAAAATAGAATCAACCCAAGAAGATCTTCTCCAAGACACATTATAGCTAGATTGACCAAAATCACAGACAAAGACAAGATACTAAGATTGGCAAGAGAAAAATGGCAAGTTACGTACAAAGGATACCCCATCAGGCTAACAGCAGACTTCTCTTTGGATGCAATGTGAGTGAGGAAAGAATGGGAAAATATAGTCAAAGTGTTAAGAGAAAAGGCAATTTCAACCAAGAATACTGTACCTAACAAGATTATCTTTTATATGGGAAGAAAAGACATGCACATTCTCAGATAAACAATACCTGAAGGACTTTACCAACACCTGACCAGATCTCTAAGAAGTTCTCAAGGGAGTGCTATACCAGGGAAATTAAATACAGAAACATAGAAATAAGAGTTCAAAAACTAAGGAAATGGCCAACTTAGTTGTAGGGACAATTCTTGAATATTATATCCAAGAATTTAATGGGGAAGATTGAACCACAACAGAAAATAGATTAAGTACATGAGACTGAACTGGTGAAATAGCATTTTAGGACTTTAGACTAAAACATTGCTGAATTTTTTTTAGGCTTTGTTTTATGGTTTTAAGGATTTTTGTCCTGTCTTGAGCTGTTGATAGGTTCATGTACCTACTATTTGAACAGAATCCTAACCTGTTTTCTTTCTTTAAGTTTTTTTTTTTTTTTTGAGAGGTTTTCACTATAGGGCGCGTGCGCTAGCCAGCCAGACAGAGAGAGACATAGAGACAGAAAGCAAGAAATCACCCCTCAGGGGGGATGGTCACGCCGCAATCCCTTCTCCTCCATTCTCCTCTCGGGATCTTGGGCACGCACGCACACGCGCCCAGCGTGAGTTTTAAGCCACCGGGTCCAGGACGCGAACTGCGGTCGACTACGTGGGAGTCCAGCGACATAGCCATTACGCTAACTGCTGGTTCCCTTCTGTCTTTAAGTTTTAAGCAAAGTTCCTTAGCATTTGATTTTTTTAAAGTTAAAATTGCTTTTCTTGAAATTACCAGCTGAAATTGCTATTGAAAGTAGTTAGATTATATAAGAAATTGTGTGATCAATAGCGTGTGTGTATGTTTTGGGGGGAGAAATGGAAAACAACTGTAGACACCAGAGATAGTGTGAGAGGAAGGTGGGAAAGGGCAGAGGGTCAAAAATACGGGTAAAAAAATAATATATATACGTGTGTGTGTGTGTGTGTATATACATATATATATTTGAAACTAGAAATGGAAAATTATTGACAATAGCATGCATGATTAAGCCACTATGCAGTATATTCTGGATGGGAAATCACATTTTGTATACTGTGATGATGCTTAGGGAATGAATGTAAATTTGTTAATTTTAAAAAATATTTCAGAAAAAAAAAACTCATGGAAATATGTGTAATGGGAAAACTATGTATGAATTTCAAAAAGTTTTGTACCAAAATAAATTCATACTTAAATTGTAAAATAAATAAATAAATTTTTAAAAAATGTATAAAAGAAGAGCAAGTGTGGAAAAACAGACCATAGAGGGTTATAAACATCAGATAGGAATTTAAGTTGCAAGTAATTGTCTTTATAGAATGATAGAAGTATCTCAGTAGTGAAAAATTCTATTTTACTTAGTAAACTAAAATACATCTAAGACTGGGGCCAATAGGTAGTATGGTGGTTAAGGTGCTGGACTCCCACATGGCCAACCACAGTTCAAATCCTGGACCTGGTGGCCCAAAATTCACACCAGGCATGTGTGCAGTGCATGCCCAAATTCCCAAGAGAAGAATGGAGAAAAAGGGACTGCAGTATGGTCATCTCTCTTGGGGGGTGATTTCTCACTTCCCTCCCTTTGAATCTGTCTCTCTCCAGTGAGGCACATGCCTTAAGGCAAAAAAATAAAAAAAGAAAGAAAGAAAGAAAGAAAGAAAGAAAGAAAAACTAAGATCAAAATGTCTAAAGGATATCATTTGTAGGTTTATATTATCATGACTTTGTCAACTATAAAAGAAAAACAAACTGTTTAGAACTCTAACTTTGTTAGATAGACATATCTAAGTTCATAGCTTTACTTATTCATAGGGGAAAGCAAATGAACTAATGTTTATCCTAGTCATGGAGCACAGAGATTCAACAAATTCTTAGCACTTATGTACCAAATAACCTCTTTCCACACAGTCACTCTAAAGGGCTGGCTGGATGCCATTATCAGGCCTTTGAGCTTTGTTCTAATTATGTTATAGTTAATTGACTCTTCCAGAGAATGCTTACTTAGTTCATGGTTATCATAGTCAATATTTATTGAAGTTTCCCCACTGGACTTTCAAGGGTATAATTATACACTCTTCTAAGATACAAAAGGGAGAGAACTCATTTTATTTTTTCCTTATATCACACACAACTATATGCAGATTTGCTCTACTACTGTCAATATTATATCTCTTTTAGAAAAGACATTTAAAAATTATATTCAATTTAAAATTTTTGTCTTCATCATGTTGTAAAATAGAGCATGTTTGGGCCAGCAGGTGGCATGGAAGTTAAGGCAAGTGAATCCCACATGGCCAACTCCACAGTTGGAGTTCCAGACCCAGTGGCTTGAAAAATGCACCAGGTGCATATGTGTACATGTCCAAAATCCCAAAGGGAGAGTAGAAAAGAAATTGCAGTATGGCCACATTCCCTGGGGAATGATTTCTCTCTCTCTCTCTCTCTCTCTCTCAAGTGCGTATGTATAACAAACTAAAAATTTTTAAAAGAGGGCATGTTTAGCAAAAATAGCAACACTGTGAGAGTTCTCCTTAGGTTGGCCCATATTCCAACTGGACTCAAAGCCTGCTAGGAAAAGAGAATTGTAGAGAAGGCTTCTGGGACTTTGAAATAACCCAATTATATGTTATAAAATGGAGGGGAAACTTGGTTAAACTGTGAGTTTCTCTAAAGAAGTATGTACTTGCTCTGAAAAGCCTCATAGCTCCAAAGGAGATCTTTAAAAGTCACTGAATAATTCTGACAGGTAAGTAGTATACATCTGTACCTATGTATTTAAAACTTAGGAATAGAAGTCTAGTGATAAGATTGATAAGTCTAGTGATAAGCGTAATGGCTATGTCGCTGGGCTCCCACGTAGTCGACCGTGGTTCGCATCCCGGACCCGGTAGCTTAAAACTCAAGCCAGGCGTGTGTGCGTGTGTGCCCAAGATCCCAAGAGGAGAATGGAGGAGAAGGGATTGCGGCATGACCATCCCCTCTGAGGGATAATTTCTTGCTTTCTGTCTATGTCTCTTTCTGTCTGTCTGGCAAGCACACGTGCCTTATAGCGAAAATCTCTCCAAAAAAAGAGATTGATAAATTAATTTGTCAAACCTAGCTGGCCACTGATGCTAGCTGCTCTACATTTAATCATCTTCAGGGAAAAGTGTCCACTCATAGCCCAAAAACTACTCAAATGGCTGACAGGGAAGGGTCAGTAACGAAACTGAGTGGAGTGAGCTGAGCAGAAGCTGAGGCAAACTAGTAACAGTAAGCCCTTGAGAAAGGGCAGCCATACACGGCATCAGCTGCTTGCTGTCATGTGGGAAGGCAAGCCCAGTGCTACCAGACCTGCCAACTTTTCCAAAGAAACAGAAATCCAGACTTTCTCTTAAAAAAAAAAAATAATAAGTTTCCTTCTTTCTCTTATGAGAGAATTACAGTAAAGACACCCACAAACACACCCTCAGTCAGGTTTCATGCCATAATTCTCCCCACAGCCTTTGCTAACCAGCCAGGGTCACAAGTGCATGGGACCCAGGGAATGAACCCCAATCTTGCATATGGCTTCCAGCATCGCAGAACATTGTACTACCGGTGCTCCATAGCAGTTGGGCCCCAATTTCACTTTTAAAGGTTACCAACTAATTTATTTTTTTAAATGTTGTGAGCCAAACTTAATGTATTGTATCTGAAATCAATCTGGGCTGTCAGTTTAGAATTGCCAATCTACAAATATGAAGAAATTCAAATTTAGAGTTTCTTTTTAAACCTTTTGCACATAAAAATACTTGATATTTCTCTTCAGACTGGAAATATCTTCCTCTTTCTCCCAAACTAAGGAAAACTTCACCCACTCTGAAGTCTTCTCTCAAAGCCTACTGGATAGATAGATCCCAATTACCAACTATTTATATATGTAATTGTAATCGATACATGTACTTCTGGAAGAATCTTATTCCAGGTAGGCAATAAAAATATTAGAGAGAGTTTAAGGGACATCTCTGTGGTGTAGTGGTTAAAGGAGCCAGATTCCACATAACTGATCAAATAGATTAAATCCAACCCTACACACTGGGAATGTGTGTGTGCATAACAAAATGTTGACAAGATGGAGAAATGGAAGAAAAGCGATTGAGGTATGACACAGCCCATTGGAAGGGTGTTCGTTCCCGATCCCTCTCGCTCTCTCTGTTCCCTCTACCGAATTAAAAAAAAAAAGAAGAAGAAGAAGAAGAAAGAAAGAGTTTTAGTTCCTATGTGACTTCTCTGATAACGTATTCTTTTCTCATGCTTAGTTTGAGTGTGGTACCATCCAAATGGATTACATAGAGAAAAACATATGTAAAATGCCAAGAACATGTAAAATTTACAGAATATCCTGAAAAAACATTAGCTCCTTTTTTCCTTCTAGACATGCTGAAGAATAGATAGACAATATGAGAGTTAAAAATGGAAACTGTCTTAGTTTAGCCTTTCTATAAGTGTCTATCTTAGCTAGGATTATGTCTGATTATAAATGACTTTTTAAAATAACAAAATATTACTTAAAGAAGATAGGTCTAAAGGGGGAAATTTGGGATTCCTCAAATTGACAATTCCATTCTATAATTTCTTCAGGTACTCAGCTCTTTCCACCACCATTTTGTCATAGGTGGTGTGTGCCTCTTGTCACTGAAGTCCAAGATGGCAGCATATGCTTTCCATGTGCTAGGATGGAGAAGAGGCAACAGAAAGAATAAGGAAATAGATTATATCTACTCACTTGTTTTTTTGGAGAGGTTTTCACTATAGGGTGCGTGCGCTCACCAGACAGACAGAGAGAGACATAGAGACAGGGATCTTGGGCACGCACGCACACACGCCCGGCGTGAGTTTTAAGCCACTGGGTCCGGGACGCGAACCATGGTCGACTACGTGGGAGTCCAGTGACATAGCCATTACGCTAACTGCTGGTTCCCTCTACTCACGTTTAAGAAGATTACCAAAAGCTGCCATAGGATCATCAGATTATATGATATTTGCCAGAATTTAGACACATGACAATAATTTGTTGCAAGAAAGACAGGATACGTAGTCTTTGTTTTGAATAATCATCTGCTAGGTTACAATTTCTGTTATTATAGAGAATGGGAAAATTGGCTATTGGGAGGAAACTTGCACTATGTCACAGAAGCCTTTTTGCCTAAGGAGTGCAAGGGAGTAATTGGACACATTGCCATTCATATCCTACTGAATTTCTCTACTGCAAACAAACAGCTGTTTACTCTGCCTTTCTGTTATATTTCCATTAATTCTTGAAAGATATGAGTGGAGGAGATGACTAGGAGTGGGTTCCCTTGTTTAAATATCTTTTCTAGTCTTTACTTGTCATCTTTTGTTGTTTCTGTAGGTGCTTAGTTACTCTGGCACCAAATTAAGATTTGTAATCAATGGGGACCAGCAGTTAGCGTAATGGCTATGTTGCTGGACTCCCACGTAGTCAACCATGGTTCACGTTCTGGACCTGGTGACTTAAACTCACACCTGGCGCTTGTACGTGCATGCCCAAGATCCCGAGAGGAGAATGGAGGAGAAGGGATTATGGCGTGGTCATCCCCCCTGGGGGGTTATTTCTCGCTTTCTGTCTCTCTGTCTCTCTCTGTCTGGCTGGCGAGCGCACGCGCCCTATAGCTAAAACCTCTCCAAAAAAAAGATATATAATCAATGGACAAAAGATGTAATACCCCTCTATATACACAAGGGGATACAGTCATGGAATAAGATTCATTTCTATCATTCGAGGCAACATGGATGGACATGGAAAATATAATGCTAAGTGAAATAAGCCAGGCTCTGAAAGACAAATACTGTATTTCCTCACTTAACCAATACTGTGTATCCTTAGTCTTCAGCAGAATCTAAAAGATTCTATTGTGAAGAAGTAGAGATCGTAATGGTAGATACCAGATGCTGGAGATAGGAGTGAGGAGATGGTGACAACGTGGTTAATAAGAGGGCATGTAAACAAGGAGAAGGGGTTATAGGACACACAGCACAGTAAAGAATGTTGGTGACAATTTAATCTCTATTTACAAATAACCAGTTGAACAAAGTTCAAATGTGTGCAACACAAAGCAGTGATAAATGGCACAGGTGGTAAAGATAAACTAATTTTTGCAGTAGCCTTGCTAGTTTTCTCAGCTTTAATGTGTTCTAAAATTCTTAATGTAAGAGGGAAAGAAATAGAGGTAAGCTCTTCTTAGGAGAAGGCTGGATCAATGGCTGTTTTATGCTCACAGATTTCACTGTCACTTCTCAGTTATGGACCTTTAGATTAAGAATCAAAGTATCCAGCACACAAAAGCAATTTAACATATATATGATGACTGAGTGGAAAGAGAGCAGGAGAGAAGGGGAGGGCGGGATATGAGAAAGACGAGAGGAGGACAATGATAGGGAAAATAAGAGGAAAGAAAAAGCCTTTCACAGCACAGTAATCTCTTCTTTGACACCCCAAAAACCCATCTACGTGATCTGAAGGTTTTTCCCTCGTGAAGTAAGAATGCTATGGTTATTTACTGATGAGAGATATCCCTCACATGAAGCTAAAATCTGGATTCATATCATCTCCATTTACTTGGTCTGTCTTGACCTCCCCAGAATCAGAGATTTAACTTCCATGTCTAGATGTAGTCATTCGTGGCAAGTACTTTCTGACTAGTATATGGATCACGTCATTGATATGAATCTGGCTTTTAAGTGGTGGTGGTGTTTGTGTGTTTTACAAATAGAGATAATAATGTGTGAGCGATTTACTGTTAGTTTTAAAGGATGAAAATGGGTCATAGGAAAGCTCCCCACCTCCTTAGAACTCCCACGGTAGCTGAAGAATCAGGCTATCTGAAAGAAAGAGGCCAGCCCTGGTGGCCAGCTGTGGTGGTAACAGAATACTCAGTGATACTGAAACCACATGAAGAGGTCTCAAGCTTGCATCCCAAGGTCTCCCCGCACATGCAGGGGTGTGCATGCCAGGCTGGCTGAGACTGTGGGTGGGTTGTGGTGTGAATATCCTGTTGGGGGTACCTGTCTTTTATTCTCTCTTTGTCTTTCTGTCTCATGGAATAAAAAAAAAAATTTAAATACAGAATAAAGAAGAGAGAGGAGAAGAAAGGAAGGAAGGAAAGGAGGAAGAAAGGGAGGAAACAACATATAAGTAAGTACAAAGATTGAAAAAAGGAAGTCGATAAAAATCACTTCATTTTGGTCAAGGGGCTCATGAAGTTGAGATGCTTCACTAAAGTGTACAGGCCAATCTTTCGATCTTAATCATTTTCTTCCAACCTCTCATGATAGCAAAATTAGGTCAGAGATTTCCATCATGCAAAATCTCAACATGCACTCAGACTGTCAGTGCAGAATTAAGGGAAATGGGTTTGGAGAAATTGTTCCAGGAATATATATGAATATAAGTGACATTCAGGCATTCACTTTAAAAAAAAAAAAAAAGGCTGATTTTGTAAAACTATTCTTTATTTATGTGCACAATAGCTGAGGGTGAATTTCCCTGAAAGTAGACAACATCCTGGATGATTATCATTATTTACAGCTTTGCCACAAAAGTATACTATAATAGAACCACTCTAAGTTTTGACGAAGCAGTTAAGGCCATAGTTAATTTGCAAGTACTGTATATTTTCTAATTATTTTCTAATTTGAATAATCAAAGTAGACAAAAAAATTGAAATAAAGGAGGCTTTGAAATCCCTAACTTGACATATTGAGAATCCATAAAATTATTTTATTATTCTATATAGATTTGCTAACTATATGTTTCTTTTTGTAAATGCTCACATGAATTTTCTTTTTAAGTTAACTTTCTAGGGTAACATATTCTCTAGACATACAATTAGATTGTGGGAAAGTAATAATTTGTGCTTATCACTCCAGCTGGAAAATAACCATAACCAAAGATTGTATACAACAAGTCATCAAAAGAAACCATTAGGTGTCTGTCTGTAAATCTGCAGTTTGCAATGAACCAAAACTTTGGTTCCTCTCTTCATCTCCAAAAATATAGTTCACTACAAATTGGGATAGAGTAGGTGAGTGTAATTCACTCATCTTTTCCCAAAAGAAATACCAAATCTGCATATTATAAGAAATAACAATATAACACAAGGTACTCCATAGGAAGGATCCTCTAAATGTTTGTATAAAGTGTATATTATGAAAAAATTATACATGGATTTCAAAAATATGTTTGCACCAAAGTAAACTCATACTTTGATTTCATTCCACAAACTTTTTGAAGTACCCTCATACTTTATACAAGCTGTGGTATCTGAATTTCAAGAGGATTGCCAGAAGGAGCTTTTCTGTTTCTTCCAATATTTATCTACTTAAAAAAAAAAAAAGTCTGCACTTCTGGGGACCACATGTTGGAATGCAACGCAGAGACACACAGGCAGTCATATACTGCGGTTGTTTATACACACACCCACGTATACATAGTCATGTAATTAGTTTTTTCTCACAGACACATACATAAAGAATGTAGTAAACATACCAAACATAATCCTTCCTCTCTTTGTCATGATTGGAACTAGTTCGAGCTTCCTGATTTCCTCTTACAAAATTGTCAAATTGTAAGTGAAGAAACTCAGAATATAATCCTAGTTTCAAACCACAGATCTTAAAAGAAGGGTATGATGTATGCAAAACGTTCAATATGACTGGGAAAAATGTAGTTTTAAAAGGAAATCTATGGCAAAAAAAAAAAAAGGAGTGGATATTTGTGTTAAAGTTCATAATACAAATTATTTTTTCAAGTCCGACTGTTGACATTCATTCACACTGAGATGCCGTGGAGAGGTTCAGATTGATTCAGTCTCATCAAATTTTAGGGTTACTTTGTACGGTATTTTGTTTCAATTATGTTGCACTGATGTACAGCAAAAGATTGATCTGAACTTTCTTCTCAATACAATTAAAAAGTCGGAATTATAAAATTAGTAATTTTTTTAAAGTTGATCAGACATCAGTCCATTTTGATTTGGATTGTGCTACTATTTCTAGTTGCTAAGCTACCTTTCTGGGAGGTGGGATGAGCGTGTCTGTGACTTTGCTGCATCCAGTCAAGCGCTCTAAAGGGAACTTTTTTATTGATCATTTTTTTACTTTATAAAAGTTGCTCTATTTTTGTGAGTGTGTGCCAAAAAATCTATTTGAAATAGAGCCAATGTTTCATTCCAGGAAGAGGAAGGGTATCCAGTTTCTATGGCAATCAGTTAATGGAACTAAATTAGGCAGGAAACCTCTTCAGAATGCAAAGTAGTCTTGCAAAACAGAGTGGTTTGAAATATCCAGGAAGTGTGTCACAGCAAAATGGAAAAAAAATTGAAGATATGAATACCTCTGTAATATAAACTCTCTAACCTTAAAATAAACAATTAAAAGCTAGCCTTTGTCCTACAAAAATAAACTTCCAAAACAACTGTCATTTCTAATCAAATCCTTTGTTCCAGTTGGTTTCAGTTTTTTAGTTCTTATCTCTTATGATCAACATCATGTAAGAATATAAATCCAATTGCTTATGTAGGTAGGAAAAATCATTCTTTCATGTTACTGCTGCTAAATTTAGTTTGTATAAAATTTTGCAAACTTCATAAGCTATTTCTTCACCAGTGAGATGAGAAGGAACCACTAAAATTTACTTTAATGCAATAAGAAGGAAAGAATAGATTTCTTAGATAAGAGAATTGAACTTTTTAAAGCAGGGAACTTCATGGGAATTTGAATTATTAATGGTTTTTAAAATATTATTCTAGGTTCAGCCAGTGGTGTGCTGATTAGGGTGCTAGATACCATGTGGCCAACTGGTGTGGTTCAAGTCCTGGACTGGTGGCTTAAAAAGCACACTGGACACATGTACATGCATGCCCAAAATCCTGAAGAGAGTGGAGGAGAAGAGATTGCAATATGGCCATTAACCCCAAGGGATGCTTATAGATATAGATAGATAGATAGATAGATAGAGAGATAGATAGAAGCAGATATAAATATAGATAGAGATGTAGATATAGATACAGATATACTCATTCTATATATTATTACATATATTTATTTATTCTATTTTCTGGAGTGAGATAAAGAAAAATGATCTTAAAATATCAGAAAATAATGAGTTAATATAAATCTGTTAGTTACCAAAACTTTATAATAATTAGCTTGAAAATATGGTTTCTAGGGACCAGCAGTTAGTGTGTGTCACTAGACTCCCACGTAGTCGACCGCAGTTTGAGTCCCAGACCTGATGGCTTAAACTCACACTGGGCACATATGCATGTGTGCTCAAGATCCTCAGAGGAGAATGGAGGAGAAGGGATTGTGGCATGGCCATCCCCCCAGGGGGTGATTTCTCACTTTCTGTCTCTCTATCTCTCTCTGTCTCTCTGGCAAGCACACGCACCCTATAGCAAAAACCTCTCCCCTCCAAAAAAAGGAAAAGAAAATATGGTTTCTATCAATAAAAGTATTTATTTCCAGAAAGTCTTCAGGCCATCTAAATGCTTTTTTTTTTTCTTTAAAAAGAAGTTTGGTGGATCAGACATTTCTAAAGCAGATGTAGTTACAAATAAAAAAAATGCATAAACTATCCCCCAGTATGCAAGAATCACTAGTTACTCCAATTACTTCAAGTAAATCATTATACTTGTCTAAAGTAAAACTACAGGGTATCTTTGGACAATGAACACATAAAATAAGTAAGGATATATATCTCAGAAGGGGAAAGCTATAAATTTTTACTGCCAATATTCTGGCCTTAATTTCAATGCAAACTTTAAAATATGACCTCAACGCCTACTACACGTAATATAAACATCAAGGGGCACATTCATGCCAGCTGCCTGATGTAACTTTCCTGGCATCATTGTGTTCAGATTTCCCCAAATTTCCTGGACAAGAAACAGCCTGGAATAATAAGACAGTCCAAACATGGCACACCATCATAACTCTGGCACACACAAGCAATTAAATACAGAGAGAACACAGTCAAAGTAGGGCTATAGTAAGCCTACCCTCTCCTGGTCACTGACCAGCAAGTCCTATCACTGTCATTTCTCTTGTATCCTATCCCCAATTCCTCTACACTTCCCAAAAGGCTAGTATACTAGCCTTACTCCAGATAAAACATTACAAAATGTCTTTAAATACATAAATTCTTAAAAATCTACTTAAATTGGGGAAAATGTTTTCCTATAGACAAGGTAGAAAAAGAACAAATGGTTTCATTAGTTTGGGTTAACAGTCACTGAGACAAGAATTCAAATGCAAATGGTTTAGTTGGGAAGGGATCCCAGAAAGAACAGTAAAGGAATAAGAAAGTAAAACCAAGAAGGAAGTCAGTGTAGCTAACCCCTGTATTGCTAGTAAGCATATTACCGCTGCAGGAATCTGGGCTAAGTCCTACTGAGATCTTTTAAGAAGCTGGGCAGAACCTTCCTCAGAACCATTCTAGCAACAACAAGAAAGCTGCAATATCTATCCACCACCTCACATTCCCCATTGGTTGAGGGTCACTCCTGAGGTATCAATTCCCTCGCATCTCTGGCCCACACTTTTTAGACCTACTACATTGCCTAGGTCAAAGAATGGTCTCAGGCAGAAAAGTACATGAAGCTTCATTTATTCTGAACAACTGAGTGACTCAGAGGCTCATAAATGTTAGTAATACAAGCCTTTTACAGTGTTACATCTAGAAAAGTCTAGCAAAACAGATCCACTCTTATTCCAGCATGACTGCTTTTTACCTGTTCTGTCAACAAGACTGTTTCTTTTCCGGTTCACTGAGAAAACCAAATTCGCCTTTACTGTAACGATGAATCCACTGATCCAAATATCTTGAATATGTTTGAAAGGAGTCCTTTTATTGAGAGTCAAATATAAAGCCATCATAATGGTAAGAGACATAATGTAGAATGAGAGTTTTATCATTTTTCCTGCACTTTAGCTTAGATGTGAATATATGTACAAAAATTAAGATTAATGTAGGACCAGCAGGTGACATGGTGGTCAAGGTGTTGAATTCCCACATGATCGACTGCAGTTACAATCCTAAATCCTGCAGCTTGAAAAATCACGCAGGTGTGTGTGTGTGTGTATTCAAAATCCCTAGAGGAGAATGGAGATTACAACATGACCATCCCACCTGGGGAGTGATTCTTCTCTGTATTTCTCTCCAGCAAGTATGTGTACCCTAAGGTAAAAGCCTAAAGAATAAATAAATAAAAGATTAGTGTAAAGTCATGGTATTAACTTTTAAACTTTTCTCTTTGAAGGCATTAATACAACTGACTTAACTAAAGGCCATCTCTGACTCTGGTCTTTTCTGGTGTCTCCTGGTTCTTGCTTTTTCCTTCTGTCTTCCCCTGAACCAATATATTCTACAATGTTTGCATTCCTCCACGTGATCACTTTCATGGTGCAAAACTCATAATAATCTCTCCAGAGAAAACTGTCTCCATATGGTACTAGTGAAAAACAATTACTAAGTCTTACACAGCATTGGGGGAGATTTCTCACTTTCTGTCTCTCTGTGTCTCTGGTAAGCACACATACCTTATAGCAAAAAAATCTCTCTTTAGAAAACACTGCTTTTCTTTGATCCGAGTTTTTCAAAATGCCAGTTGCTTGTTTTACATGAAGAATGGCAACTTTGGGGAGCAGCAGATGGCATAATAGTAAAGGTGCTGGACTCCCACATGACTAACCGGGGCTCAAGTTTCAGACCTGGTGGCTTGAAATTCTTGCCAAACACATGTGTGTGCATGCCCAAAGTCCTAAGAGGAGAATGGAGAAGGATTACAGTGTGGCCAGTCCCCCAGGGAAGGGGGTGATTTTTCTTTCATTGTTTCTCTTTGTCTCTCTCTCTCTGGCAAGAGCATGCTCCCTATGGCAAAAATCTTAAAAAAAAAAAAAAAAAAGCCAACTTTGGTCAATAGGTGGCATGGTGTTTAAGGCACTGGACTCCCACATGGCCAATAATGGTTCAAGTCCCAGACCCAGTATCTTGAAATTAACACCAGACACGTGCGTGTGCCAAAAATTCCCAAAGGAAAATAAAAGAGCTTGTGGTGTGGTCATTCCCCCACCCCCACCCCAGTGGGTGATTTCTCACTTTCCCTCTCTCTGTTTCTCTCTATTGAGCATAAATGCCCTATGGCAAAAAGAAAGAAAGAAAGAAAGAGGGAAGGAAGGAAGGAAGGAAGGAAGGAAGGAAGGAAGGAAGGAAAGAAGGAAGGAAGGAGGGAGGGAGGTAGAGAGGAAACGATGGAGGGAAAAAAAAAAGGAAGGAGTAGAGGATAAACGTTCAGTTGAATAGGAACAGAATTAAATGCTTTTTCATGTTGTGGTGAATCACTGAAAATGTATTGACATGCCACATTCTGTTTGCCTTCCTAAATACCATTCATCAGTGCATTTTTTTCTTATTCCCAAATAAATGAATCTTAAGTCTCTCTTTTAAAAAGATATAAGGCATATGGCTAGCAGGTGGTGTGGTGGTTAAGATGCTGGACTCCCACATGGTTGACTGCAGTTCGAATCCCAAACCTGGCAGGTGACTTTCTCTCTTTCTCTCTCTCTTTCTGTCTCTCTCTCATGAGCTCATATGCCCTCAAACAAATTAAAAAAATAATAATAATAAAATATATAAGGCATATGACTGACACGAAGTATAAATCTGGATTAGAACTTGAAAGTATGATAATTGGGCTTAAAATTACTAGAAGGGAGAACAGAAAAGATTTTAAGTAAAAAGTTCTTAAATAAAATGGCATCGTAATTAGAAAATCTAGAGGAAAAGACAAATTTAACTTTGTTTCCCTATTAGCAATTCCATGGATTTCTTTCCATGTTTCCTCTTGGCCATTTAAGGTGAGATACATGTATGTATCAAGCATGTACTCTCAGATGGAAAGCATGCCTCACTCTTCTCTCTGGGTAGTTCAATGCAAGGCTTACCTGATTATCTTTTAGCACAAGCAATTCAATCAGCTCGCGCTGGTACTACTTAGCCCAGTGGGTCTTGGCAATAATTCAGCTTGGGAAGAATTAGCTGGGATATGATACTAGTATCTTTAATTTTAGGAGAAATGTTTAACTGATGAGTGGGTTTGACAATGTAGCTGTTGGGGATGAAGTTCAAGCCAGAACAATAATAATTTTCTCCATGTCAGGCAAATTCACCAGGATTAGAGAGATTAAGTAACTTGACTGAAGTTACAAAGTGAGTAATAGACAAAACCACAGTTTTAATGAGTTCTATTTGGTTTTAAGAAAGAGTAGTTTACATGTGTTGAGAGTCTGTTGATAAATTTGAAACTGTTTGCTACATAACCCTAAATTTTCACCTACTAAACTATTGAGTTGTTGGGAAAGACATAATGCATTTTTGCATAGAAAAACAAGTCATGACTTTCTCAAAAACCTAATATGTTGCTGCCTAACAACTCTGAGGAATATTAGCAGCTTGGTAGATATTGAATAACTCATCCTTCAGTGGCTTCGATATCTCACTTGTGTCAATGTTCACAATTTGAATTTATCCTGAGTCCTCCCTTGTGGAAAGGGTGACTAATGATTAATGGGGGCTATTTAATATGTAAGTCCTGTCTTTATACCAAAATAGTATGAAACGATGAAAACTATAGCCTTTTTTGGGGGGAGAGGATTTTTTTTTTCCTATAGGGCACATGTGCTTACCAGAAAGATAGAGAGAAACAGAGAGATAGAAAGCGAAAAATCACCTCCACGGGAGATGGCATGCCACAATCCCTTCTCCTCCAGGGATCTTGGGCATGCATGCACACATGCCCTGCATGAGTTTAAGTCACTGGGTCCAGGACTTGAACTGCATTTGACTACATGGGAGTCCAGCGACATAGCCATTATGCCAACTGCTGGTCCCAAGCTATATCCCTCTAATTCTAGTTCTGATTCTTACCAGTGGATGCTGACTATGACACAATCCATGCAAATGTAATGATCAGCAGAATATTCTATATGCAAATACCTGGTGCAAAAGAACTGGAAAAGAACTGGCCTGGAACCATAGAGAAACAAACAGGTACAAAATCAATGTAGAATGATAGCAAGTAAAAGAAATTCATATTTGGGCCAGCAGGTGGCATGGTGGTTAAGGCACTGGACTCCCACATAGATGACCAGTCTGTATCACAGACTTGGCAGCTTAAAAATCACACTGAACTCGTGTGAGTGCACATGCATGCTTAAAATCCCTAACGAAGAATAAAGGAGAAAGGATTGTGGTGTAACCATCCCCCCCCCTGGGGGGGGAGTAATTTCTCACTTTCCTTCTCTCTCTTTCTCTCTCTCTCTCTCTCCCTCTCTCTCTCCTCTCCCCCCCCCCATGAGCACATGCACCCTAGTGAATTTAAAAAAAAATTAAATTTTAAATTTTCATTATTCAGCTCTGTGGTCAACTATGGCTGGGGAGCTTAATTAAACCACAATATACCCAATTGCGACACACAGCACACCTCAGTGAGACCACCGCACACATCCCAGAGACCCAGAGTACATAACTGAGACCAACAGCACACCCTATTCAAACACAAACCCCACTGAGGGCCACAGCCAACCTCATGAAGACCCACAGAACAACCCACTTTAACACACAGCAAACCCAATTTAAACCACAATATACCCCACTGTGACCCACAGCACACCTCAGTGAGACCACTGCACACACACACACACACACACACAAACAATAGTATAACTTAAGACTCAGACATTAAAAGAAAATGCAACACAGACAAAATTCTCACAATTTAATGATATGCAATACTACATAGTGACATGGCTAACATAAAGTACTAGTTTCATGCTCTGAGTGATTATAATCCTGTACCTGGAGGATAAACACTTGAACTACCTATGAACATCAACAATCTTCTGAAGGAGTTTAACTAGAACTCTACTACTATTGTTAAAATAGAAAACAAGTGTTGAGTAGCCCTGGCACATTTGTTTACCATCACATAGCAGGATTCAGATGAGGTTACTGTTGTGTAGTCACATTATTCCATTTTTCGACAACTTTTTTATTATCAAATATACATAGAGGAGAGCTAGCAGGTGGCATAGTGGTTAAGGCGCTGGACTCCCACATGGCCAACTATGGTTAGAGTCCTGGACCTGGGGCTTACTTTCTCACTTTCTCTCTTTCTCTTTTTCTCTGTCTCTCACTCTAGTAAGTTCGTGTACCTTACAGCAAGTTAAATAATAACAACAATAATAAATAAAGTTAAATAATTATTTAAAAAATTTAAAAATATCTATACATACAGTAATAATTCCTTCTTAGAAAGCACTGTACTCATAAGTTTGTGATTAAAATTTCAAAGTTCCCAAGCAATTTTGTTTTACATTTTGTTTGAAGAATTATTTATTCATGGGACCAGCAGATAGTATAGCAGTTAAATCGCTGGACTCCCACATGGCTGACTGTGGTTCGAGTCCTGGACCTGGTGGCTTGAAAATCACGCTGGGCATGTGTGCACACATGCCCAAGATTCCAGGAGGAGAATGAAGAAGAAGGGATTTTAGTATGGTCATCCACCTAGGGAGGTTATTTAACACTTTTTCTCTCACTGTATCTGTCTATCTGTCTCTCTGGTGAGCACACACACCGTAAAGAAAAACATGCACTCACTTGAGAGAGAGAGCACGCAAGAAAACAAGCCCCCAGCTCTGGGACTCAAACACAGTCAGTCAAGTGGAAGTCCAGCACCTTAACCACTATACCACCTACTGGTCCCACCATGCAATTATTTTTTTCTTCCCTGTATATTCTACTATTCTCTTTCTCCCAAATTTGGATTGCTAATTCACTTATTAAATCATTCTTTTTCTAAGATCAATTTTATGTTACTTAGTAAGTGGGATATTCCACATAAAATTGAGAGTAAGAAGTTATGCTGTGGAATAGGTACATTCTGCTAATCTAAAAGGCAATTTACTCACTTTATGCAACTCCTCATTTCATATAGTGGAACTCAGATTTAAAGGTAATTTTTCTTATTTCCCAGAAGCCCAAACTTCATCTCTAGAAGGTAAAATAAATGGATGTTTAGCAATATATTCTCATGTTCTTGCTTTTATAGCGGATATTGAAAGGATAGTAGACTATAGCCACACTGAGCAGTCTGAATTGATTTCTCTACTAGGGGTAAACCAGAGCCAACCTACATGCTAGGAATAAATAACTGCTTTCTTTGTAACCTCAAGTTAGTTCCTCATGTCTGCTACAGATGTTCGCGTTTCATAAGCATTTTTTTCACAAGCTGTACTTTTAAAATCTTATACTGAAATCTTATACTCCATGTAGGAGTCCAGCACCTTAACCATCACCCCACCTACTGATCGAAGCACTCTAAAGAGGGTAAGGATTATTCTCTCTGTTTTACACATGAAGAAATTGAGATCCACACAGTTAACCTATCTTGCTCCAGCTCTCAAAATGGATTGAATTTTTATCCATGACCTGCCTTCAGTTACCCTTCTCCTTTCCTCAATATCTGGTTGGAGGAACTTCTGACACAGGTCAGGTCAGACAAGTGGAATAATTGCAGCTTCCATTTAAGGGTAATACTCTTATTTAGACAACAGGAAAACCACAAAGAGACCACTGCACACAGTTTGCAGCTACAATAGCCTGGTGATTTTAATATAATCAATCTGGTATAAAACCTTAAAGAAAAACTCAAAGTAGTGTTTATGCCCTCAAAAAGTGTATTGCTCAACCACATAAGATAACAAAACTTGACAAAATCTTAACAAAAATAGAATAGATTTCTACAAGGGGCATCAAGACACTACTATAGAGCTGTGGAGGGTATTAAAAATTGAAGTCATCTTGCTGATCATTAGGCATTTACTGTATTTTTCACATCAGCATATTATTTCAAATATATTTTTGATTATTACAATGTAGTATAAAATAAGAATTAGGAATCCAGATTTTTCTTTTTTAGGTTTTTGCTAGAGGGTACATGTGCTTGCCAGAGACCGACAGAGACAGAGACAGAGAGAAAGTGAGAAATCATCTCACAAGAGGATGACCATGTCACAACCCCTTCTCCTCCATTCTCCTCTCAGAATTTTGGGCTCACACGCACAAAGCACTCAGCATGAGTTTAAAGCCACCAGGTCCGGGACTTGAACTACAGTTGGCCATGTGGGAGTCCACCACCTTAACTATCACACCACCTACTGATCCTGGGAATCCAGATTTTAACTTTTGGATAATTTCCTTAACTTCTTTAAGATTCAGTTCAAATTTGCTCTTTATAAAGATGGGACCATGGAGGTGGTGTTGTGTATGTGAAAATTAAACATAATCTTCAAGTATATATTGCATATGAAACACCATCATCTTGTCCACAGTGAGATGTGAATAAGTTTTGAGTGGTGGAAGTGGTAATATTAAAGTGCTAGTAGTTGTAGCAATATTAGCAATGGTTATGAAAACTCTTTTTTCTTGAGCATTGCTAGAACTGATATTCATGGTTCTACCTGTTTTGCCTATTAGAATCCATAGCTCCTTCTATAATGCTATGGCAGTTCTAGTGGAACCAGAAGCAGCTACTTGGCTACTGCAGCTCAGATTTTTCCACTGGACTAGAAGCCCTAAGTCCTGTGGCCAATGACTCCTCAGAGAAAATGGAAATTACGATAAATTACCGCATTTAAAGAGTCTCACCCAGCAAGACAGGAAAAATCAAATAACATGTAAGAGTAATTCTCACCTCTTTGAGGGATAAATATTAAATTTTTAACCTTACTCTACTCTCCGAAATAATAATTTCCATGTACATTAAGTAGTGTAATAAAACAAAAATATGCACACACATAAAAAAAAAAAAACAGGAGAAAATGCAACTATAAGGATAAGTATCTGATCTTATGATGGAAAGGACTTTCTAAGCATTGTCTAAAATAGTCACAACCATGTATACATAAGAGGAATTACTCATTTGACTCTATGAGACACAGCCACGGCAGCACAGTGGCAGTACCATGAACTGCTGTGCTGGAAGCTGTGTGGAAGACAGGGGTTCTGTTCTCAGGGTGACTGATCTATGCCAGGTACATTCATGCCTGGGAAGGCTGGGGAGAACCTGCCAGGGCTGTCTCTCTAAACCCCTCCCCTTTCTCATGAACATAAATATTTTTAAATTTTTATTTACTATGTTAAGCCCTGGAAATTTCTATATGTTAAGATTAGAAGGGAGTAAGAGAAAATAACTATAGATACATGCACATATATGTTAACGACTAAGTGACACATCATTTTCCTTATCAAATGGGTAAAATGAAATGTTATATAATACTATCAAAACGTTTTATTAGTAAAGTCATCTGCTACAAATGAAAATATATTAAATTATATCTTTCTGAATACTTTTCAGCAATGAAAGCCTCATAAATATCTATTTTCTGATTTTAAATTCTCCTTTGAGGAATTTACCATCAGGTAGGTCTCAGAGATGTTTGCAAAGATTTTAACTGTGAAGTGTTCATTTTAGCATTTTTTATGACACGAAAAGATTTCAACATAAACATCTAACATGATAGGATTAATTGAATGAGTAATGAAATTTTCATACAATGGAAGAATGTATTGTCATACAAAATCATAGAATATAAGTTATTATTTACCTGGAAAATATTTATAATATATTTTTTTAAATATACAGAATGATTCCAATTTTGCTAAACTAACATAAAAATACAAATAATATAAATATGTTACATATCAAATAGTAAAAAAAAAAAAAAAGTCAAAAATTCTTTTTCCTGGGCAATAGAATAATGAATTTTGTTTTTCTTTTTTAGAGAGAGATTTTTGCTGTAGGGTACATGAGCTCACAGGAGAGACAGAGAGAGATAGAAAGACAGAAAGCAAGAAATCACCCCCAAGGAGAGATGACCACACAACAATCCCATTTCCTCCAGTTCAGGATGGCCACACGACAATCCATTTCCTCCAAAATCCTCTTGGCATTTTGAGCATGCACATGCACACACCCGGAGTGAGTTTTAAGCTGCCAGATCCAGGACTTGAACAGACTTCAGCCAAGTGAGAGTCCAGCCACATAACCATTACACCATCTGCTGGTCTGAGGATAATGAGTTTTAAAAACGTTAACTTTAGGACCAGCAGATGGTGTAATGGTTATGTTAATGGACTCCCCCATAGTCAACTGCAGTTCGAGTCCATGACTTGGCAGCTTAAACTCTCACCAGGCACGTGTGCGTGCATGCCCAAGATTCTGAGAGGAGAATGGAGAAGGGATTGCAGCATGGCCATCCCCTCAGGAGGTGATTTCTTGCTTTCTGCCTCTCTGTCTCTCTCTGTCTTTCCAGTGAATGCATGTACCCTACAGCAAAAATCTACCCCCTCCAAAAAAAGAAAAAAAATTTAACTTTAAAAATAGTATCTAGGACTGGCCTGGTTACCTAGTGGTTAAGAGAGCCAGATCCCACATAGTTGTCTGCAATTCAAATCCTAGCTTTGGTGGCTTAAAAAATATGCCTGGTATGTGTGTGAGTATGCCCCAAATCCTGATAGAATGGAGAAACAGAGAAGAGATTGTGGCATGCCTATATCCCATTGGAGGTGGCTTTTTGTTTGTTTGCTTTTTGTTTTTTGTTTTTGTTTTGTTTTTTTCCCCTCTATCACTCTCTGGCAAGTGCAAGTGGCCTCTGGCAATTAAAAGTAATAAAATAAAAATAAGAGTAACTGAAAAGAGAACATGGAAGAAGAAGGAGGCCATCATGAAGCATAGTATGGAAGTCGGGCAGTGGTGTGGAAGGAACAGTGAGAGAATGAGGGGGATACCCAGTACATGCCAATAGGAAAATGTTCACTTTCAATTAGTTTTCCCATAACCAAGAACTAATCAATTAACTTGCAGATATCTAAGGCTATTTGACTGAGTCTGGCAGCTGCCAGACTATAAGCTTCTTTCATTTCTGGTCATCTCCATTGGAAAAGGGAGGAAAGAGAAGTGGCTGACACAGCTGCTGTTCCCATGGGTAGTCACGCCAGCTGAGGGCCCAGGAAGGGGAGCAAGGGAAGCTTTCTGATTTTTCCTGAGAAGAGGACTTACTGTCAGCAGCTTTTTCTCCAATCTCATTCTCTTAGCAAACCCTTCCTCCTCTTCCTGTTTCATAGAGGACACTGACTATTGATCAAAAAGAATTTGCCCATTCCTACCCTAAAATTTAAATTACCTTCCTACAATGCAATTAGCTGCTACTGATTTTTACAAAAACAATTTGAAATTTTACCTCACCAGCTCCTCAAAATCATAAGTCACCTGGCTAATGACATAGAAGAAACACTGAAAGTGGAAGAGAACAAGAGATAGGAGAGACAAAGAGAATACAGGTGCAGAACAAATACTTTCAGCTTCCTAAAAGGTCAGGGAAGACATTAAGGATTCTGAATTTCTACTCTAATGGGATCAATGTCCACTCCATGAGGAAAGAGTCATTCTTCGGGAATCTTGGACTCCTTGGAAATTCTGCCTGAAGAGTGATGTCTGCCCTTGTCCAGAGATAAATGCTGTCTTCTCATCTGTCTTTTTAACCGAAGTAACCTGGAGAGCCAGGTGGCTGCCTTACTTGTTTCCTTCAGGAAAATAAGTCACGGCGAAGGACCAGAATCCTGGAGGCAGGGCTGTGTCTCTATAGCTATCTTTATGTGTCACAGAAACCTAAAATGCCTTGGTGGCCCTCTCCCTAATACTGCACAAGAGCAAGCGTCTGGCTGTATACATTGAAGAGAAAATGACTCTGGAGTTTGGCTCCGAGTTCCCCACAGTCATATTTCAGTCCTCCTTTCTTGTGGATACATGGACGCCTTCAAGATAATATTCTATTTACAATATAAATCTAATTATCCTTATTAGCTATTCTGTTTTTCTTGACAAATTAACATTTGATAGACTTGATAATTCTATTTAGAGACTTTGTTATGGGAAAAACAACCCTGGACAAATGACTAAATTCCCTAAGCTTACCTCAGACATAATTACGTGATAGAAGGTACAGATTGCTTTGGTATTTTGGTAAATGGGATTAAGGTTTGTAGGATTCACTCTCTCATTAACAAGAAAATAGCTGAGGACAAATGGGTTGAATCTAATGCCCTTTGAAATATTGACTGCCCAGGAAATATCCACCCCGACTAACTGAAAATTTCCTTTTGGCTTTTCTTTGCAGACCTCAGCTCTACAGGGAGATGTTTTCTAATACAGAAAAATTGCACTGTTTTTATTATCTCGGACTACCTCTCTAAGCAGATCTAAAACAGAAAGACTTCTAATGCCACTTCCTGTCTTCCTGGGTTAACTCTAATACTTCGGCAATGACCACAAAATAGATGGTGTAGATTATAAAGCCCTAGCTGGGTAGGCCAGCAGATCCTGTTTCAGTTTGAAACAGCAAAATGCCACTAATCCAATTAAGAAAGTTCAGCTTCCCAGGTCACTGAAGGAAAATGTCTCTCAGGAGAGGTTTGGTTGTGATAGAATTAAGGCTTGATTCTCTCATATACATGTCTGTGAGTATCAAAGTCAGGAAAATAATTAGAGATTAGTACAATAGAAATCTAAATATATATTCTATAGAGAGAGCACACACACGCATTGGCTACTCTTATTAACACACCAAGAGTGTTCCCACGTATGTATCTTTACTTTCCTGCCTGGAGTGTCTCTGTTCCTTTTGCTTTTCTTGTTAAATCAATATACTGAGGTCCCAGGCACATGCTGGTAGATGCTGTTATTCAAGCAAGTTGAGACCACATAGAAGGACTTGGTTCAATTCCCTGCTCACCCTAAAAGCAGGGCACAGTGGCCCGGGCCTATATGTCCAGCTACTTGGGAGGCTGAGGCAGGGGGATTACAACATAGTGACACCTTTTCTAAAAAAAACTAAGAAAATATAAAACAAAATATGCCAAAGCCTAACCCAGATCCCACCTCTTTTGTGAAATTTTTTCCAATTGATCAAAGATTGTTTCATTTATCCTAATCCATTTAATGATTACCATTTTTTAGCTTATTACTTGATATCTGGTATTCATTCATTCATTCATTTATTCATCTGATCAACATACACTACCCAAACTTGTACTGTGTTAGACATTGAATTAGTTCCTGGGTATTCAATAGTATCAAAACACATTCTACTATCATGAAGCTTAAGTTATGAAACATTTTATGAAAAGAGGTAGGGGCTATGGAGGGAGTCCCATGGGGGACATCCTTTAATGGGTGGCCAGGTGTTGCAGGTATAGCTAGGCATCTATCACTGGTGGCCGCCCAACATCTTTGGAACACTCTACCTGTTATATAGGTTTCTGCATTGTGACAACAGCCTTCTCCAGGTAGAAACAAAAAGCTTACTGTATAGTATAGTACAAAAGCCTGCCATGTGTCTTGACATCCATCCCTTCAACTACCTCCTTCATTCTAAAGGTACCATCCACTTCTGGACTGTACCATTATTCTGTGGAGCTTCCAGGCTGGCTGAGGGCTCAAACGTAGCTCTGAGCTACATAGTCCATGATCCTCGGATGTTGATGTGGTCCACCCTGAGATGCCCCTTCATTTCCAGATAGAGATAAACACCACAATACAAAGAGAAGATGTGGCTTCCTCGGTGCTCCCCTGTGACCTGAATTGTTCAACTTGGGAGCATGAAGGGACTGGCCTGGACAAATAGGACATGTAAGGCTGACCTGGACAAATAGCAAATAGATATGGAGGAAAGCTCCATAGATAAATGTCATCTCCCTTTCCCTTCTGAGTATTACCTTGAATTCATTCTTTTCTTCTTCTTCTTCTTTTTCTTCTTCTCCTCTTAGCTGCTCCGGGGAAGTACACATGCCAAGGGACACATAACCTGAGTTACCACAATGGCAGAGATCAACACAGAAATGTGTTATAGCACCTTGCTCTGCCTCCACTTTTTCTTGATCCTCACCCTGAATGTTTAACTCTCAAAGTATCAACACATTAGCCTTTATTTCAGGCTCTGCTTTCTAGAGGACCTGGGCTAAGAAACTCATATTTCTCAGAAGTTGTAGATGGATATATGTCCAGTTTTCATTAGTCAGATGCATCTGAGATTTGCTTGCAGATAAAAGTAACACGAGCGAATAGCCACTACTCACTTTGGGGCATGTACTAGGGAATTGCATCAAGCAGTTTTTTAAATCCAGATCCAAAATCCACAGATGATCTCTGCTAAACAGAGATAGTAAAGCAGTGATGTTTTGCTAGAATAATCCCATGGTGTACTGGGTATTATCATCCTAACTACATTGTTAGTCTTTGTAATCTGTAAATTTAGGTCTCCACTCCTTCTGAAGAGTCTGTAAACCTAATATGCTAATAAATCTTTCTGCTTAATTTAAATATCTTGAATTCTACTGTATGCAACCAAGAGCCCTGACCAACAGAGGTTGGCCGATGAACACTCATTCCCAGTCTTTTCTTTTTCCTGCCATCCTCAAAAAGAGAAACCAAACGTGAAATATCAGAATTCCTGCTCCCACTTGCAGTTAGGAGTAGCCCTGTAATATAGTGTGAACCTAGAAAATAGAGGGAAACTTTTAGGATTTGGGCTTTGCTTTCTGAATGAAAAGAAAATAATTGCCTTCACACATTCATCTTTTTCCTATTTTAAGACTACTAATATGCCTCCTGCCATGGTGGTCATCTTGCAACCATGCAAAAGGTTAAACCTTTAAAGATGACAGAGTAAAAAGAAGGAAAAAAACTAGGAAAGTGACAGTAAAATGAATCAATATATTCATGAGTTACTGCACCATCCATGGGATATCTCTGCTGGATTTATGTGAGGTAGGCTATGTGTGATAGGCTTAATTGGGACCCCCAAATGACGATGTAACTTATGATTATGTTACCTTGCATGGTAAAAGAGCTTTTGTCGGTGTGATTTAGGATTTTGAGATGGTAAGATTATCATGGATCTCCCAGGTGAGTTCAATATAACCACAAGGTTAATTATAAGCAAGAGGCAGGATGATCAGAATCAGGGAGAGAAAATGTAAGGATGGAAGTAGAAGTCAAAGAGGAAAGTGATGCTATGCTCGTGGCTTTGAAGATAGAGGACAGAATTATCAGTCAAAGAATGTGGACTCCCTACTGACTTTGGAGAAAGGGCAAGCAGGTGGCATGGTGGTTAGGGTGGGTGGATCCCGCATGGCAGACTGCACAGTTTGTGCCCCAGACCTGCAACATAAAAAATATGCCAGGTGCATGTACATGCATGCCCAAAATCTCAAAAAGAGAACGGAGAACATGGAGTTGTGGCATGGCCATCCCCCATAGGGGATGCCTTCTCACTTTCCTTTTCTCTCTCTCTCTCTCGATCTCTCTCTCTCTCCCCCTCCAGTGAACACGCATACCCTCTAGCAAATTAAAAGAAGGTGGAGAACACAGAGCCTAGAGCCTAGAGGCTCCATAAGAAACACAATTCTTTTGATACCTTGATTTTGGTCATGCGAAGCTGAGTTCAGAGTTTTGACTTTTGGAACTATGAGAGAATAAATTTGAGCTGTTTTAAGTCACTAAATTTGTCATGCTTTGTTATCGTGGCAGAAATTCTTTATAACGGAGTTAGCGATTTGCCATTTAGCAGCTTGCATACTGAAATGTTTTATTTCTCTGTAGAGAAAAAGACTAGATGATAAACTCTATTTAAATAATGGTTTAAAATAGGATCCTGTTCTGGACCAAGGAAATTAAGAATGTAAAAGTCAAAAATGTCATCTCCAAGGTGAAAAGTATGTTTTATCATTATTGCTTATTTCTTAGAATGGAATCATTCTGCCTTTCTCAAAGTAAAATAATATTAGTCAGAAATATTTCTATTTTCTACATTTTTCTGATTTTAGTCTTTTTGGCTATATGGTGCATGTGCTTGCCAGAGAGACAGAGACAGAGATACAGAAAATGAGAAATCACTCCCAGGGGCAATGGGCACACTGCAACCCCTTCTCTTCCATTCTCCTCTCAGGATTTTGGGCACACACACACACACACACACTTCACTTCATATGAAGACTTCATGAGTAGGAAAGTAAAACATTTATCTTTCACTTAGTTTCTCACTGTCTCTAGGAGAGGCAGGACAAATAAGATTTTTAAGCTGCCGGGTCCAGGATTTCAACTGTAGTGAACTATGTGGGAGTCCAGTGATGTAACCATTATGCCATCCACTGGTCCCATTCTACATTTTTTAAACCTAACTTTATAAAAAAAAATTACCCCGACTGTGGAATACCACTTACTAAAGATAACAGTTTTTGTACTTTGGAGCGCTGCCACTTTCTTAGCGTTGACTTGCTGAGAGGAGTAACACTATGATTTAAAGCTTGGAGTAAAAAAGCCGAATTCCGTAGCCATCTTAGAATTAGTTTATTCTTGTGCTTGGTGAAACTGAAACAGTTCAAATGGCATAATTAGGTCATGGGCTGGAATACAGGCACTCTTTTGTTTTGTACGGCACTCTTCCTTTTATCTCGTGTGGTAGTGAAGGTGAAAATTAAAATTGCACATCTCTTTTGAAGAACTCTTATACTTCACAGTGGGAAAGAAAGGCTTAACTTGGAAAGACTTGGCTGACCATAGTGGTGATTATGACAAAATGAGTATGTGCTGCACTCAGTGGTAAAGCACTAAAGGATGTATCTTTGAGTTGTGAAACTGGGACATTTTTACTATTAGACATGGCTTTAATTTAAAAAAAGAAAAGAAAGAGAGAGAATACACATAATGACACCAAACGCACACATGGACTCATTTATATAAACAGTTCTTCAATGTTTCTAAGGTCTCGGAATGAGCCCACATCAAAAATCAAGTGTGTAATTATTCGTCTTCATAAATGAGATTACATATATCTATAAAGGGATAAAATGGCAACAATTTATAGATAATGCTCTGTGCCATATTTGAGATGATAATAAGATCGAGAAATAATAAATATTAGTCTAAATGAACACCCTATAAAACCTCGGAAAATTTACAAATTACTCAGAATGTCCTGCGGCTTGAAGTTTAAGAGCTCTAGTTTCTAGTAAACCTCAAGATTGAACTCTAGACCTAATGCATGCCGATCCACAAACATCGGAGTCCCTCTCTTAGCAGGATAGCAACTAGTGAAAGAGGTCTGTCACTCTCTTACACAGGAGAAGGAAGGACACCTGTAGTCAGTAAAGTCACTTGAGCACTAGCAAAAGCAGAGCCATGCCACAGGCTGTCACAGTGACCTCAGAGGTTTCCCAAGGCACTGAAGGTCCTGGTCGTCCCAAGGGAGCTCCGGCTTAAGCAATGAGCAGTTCACTTCCTTGTGGAAACACTGTTGATTGACATCCTATGTCTGCAACGAGGGGGCAGCTTTGGCCCAATGCAGTTCAATTATTATCTGTTAAGATATTTCAATCAAACTTCAAGTTAATATATTCTTGAAGTTCAACTTCATATATTATCTAGATCTTGCCTTTTCACTTCATATGAAGACTTCATGAGTAGGCAAGTAAAACATTTACCATTGACTTAGTTACTCACTGTCTAAGATTTGTCCTTTTTGCCCTACTTCTCCTACAGGAGAAGAAATAAAACAGGAGAAAGAATAAAGTCAAGAAAAATTATTTTTTCGTTCTTGTCTTCTTCTAGTTTTTACCCTCTAGTGTTCTCTAAAAGCAATATGCCCATTCCAACAGACATCAGGAAGAAAAGTGCTATTATTATTAAAACAAGAAAATCTGGTCATAAAATTAATCTTGAAAGCATACACCCACAGTTATATTGATCAGCATAATTCAAGAATCAGAAATTCATTTGGCTTGACCCCAAAAGTCAATGTCTGGAAAAACAATAATAATTTAAATGCTAATCTATGTTTTCTGGTACAGTCAAGCATTTAAAATTGCTAACGCTAATTACATTCAGATGCATCAACATTATGATATTATTAAAAGTGAGAGAAAGAAGACAAGTCAAATCCCATTATCACAAATGAGGTTTCATGTTTCCAGGCTACAACAGTTAGCTTGTTCATTATATATAACCATAATTCACTGATGGACTAAATTCCAGGACAGAGATGGAGAATCTTAATGGAAGTAGTGATGTCTCATTAAAATATCTGTATACTAAATCAAGAATAGGGAAATTAAGAAACATCAGGACTTGAAACTAAAATAAAACATATTTTGAATAGTTACTGAGTTATATGAAATGTAGACTAGTAGAAAATATGGATGCAGGTAATAGAATATTCTATTTATGTGTCATAGTAAAGAGTAATAATAGAATGATGTTAAATAAAACCTATATCCCTACAAAAGGGAAAAATATCGATGAATATGATATTGCACAGAGATACGGACACACACTCAAGCAGAATTCTTTTTGATTAGGGTTGAACTAAAACATGTAATGCCTTAATACTACTTTGAACTGACCCTTCTAAAGTTCACTCAGAATTGGGTGGCTCTGGGCTGCCTCGATTTCATCATGTACCAATATAAAAAGAGAATATTACCGGTTTCCAGATAGAGTATATGAATCTTGGCCTTAGATTTTATCTTTAACTATGTAAGGCAGATGTTACAAAGTCTTGTATTATGTAATTTATTAGGATAACTTTCCAACTACTATGGAACTATGCATATAATACAAGAATTAGCATAAACTTGTACATTTAGGTATGTTATGTAATATAGAGTGTACGTGTGAAGAAAGAAGAAATTTAGGGGATAATGGGACTTTAGTTGAATCTTGAAGGGTAGTTAGGATCTAAAATGGTCTTGCAAAAACAATCATGGCCATTTTGTTTAACTTGGCTAATGTAGATAATGAGTCACAATAGAGAAAATTCTATTGGGTTTAACCTTTTTTTTTTTTTTTTTGCTATAGGGTGTACATGCTCACCAGAAAGCAACAGAGAATGAGAAAGCACCACCCCACCCCCTGCCCAAGGGGAATGGCCTCACTGCAATCTCTTCTCCATTTTCCTCTCAAGATTTTGGGCATATACGTGCATATGCCCAGAATGTTTTTCAAACTGCTGGGTCTGGGTCTCAAACCACATAGCCATGTGCCTTAAGCCAGCTGCTTTAACCACCATTGCCATCCAGCTATATTAGGTTTAACTTATTAGTGTAAATTATCCACAGATCACCTGTGATTTTGTAATAGCACAATACTTTTAGGTATATTTATTATCTCTAGTAATTTATATACATTATTTTGTTTGATTAGATAATAAAAGCATTTCATCCCCAAGCACCTATATTTTCAATGTATGATTTTTCTGTAAACGCATGTTTCAAACAACTTGGTAACATCTACCATTTTTGTGAAAAAAAAAATTTTTTTTAATTTCATACTTCTTGCTGATTCATCAGAACCATACACATACACAGATTTTTTGGTTCCTTTTAGACATTCCAGACTACCTTAAGGACATTATAAAGATAGCTGCAAAAATGTTACATTTGTACCTAGTAAAGAAATGTGTGAATATACTTTGTATGTACACTATAGATATCCAATATATTATGTCATGTATTTTTAAATGAAGATGCAAAGGAAACATTTCCTTAGGGTTCAGCATGAAGGAAAGTTCTGCTCTTCCTGAACAAAAGGTTTTCCTTGGGACCAGCAGATGATGTAATGGTTACATTGCTGGATTCCCACATAGTTAACCACAGTTCAAGTCCCAGAACCGGCAGCTTCAAATTCACACTGGGCATGTGTGCGTGCATGCCCTAGATCTTGAGAGGAGAATGGAGGAGAAGGGATTGTGGTGTGGTTGTGCCCTCTAGGGAGTGATTTCTTTCTTTCTTTTCTTTCTTTCTTTCTTTCTTTCTTTCTTTCTTTCTTTCTTTCTTTCTTTCTTTTTTTTTGGAGAGGTTTTTGCTATAGGGCGCGTGTGCTCGCCAGAAAGACAGAGACAGAGAGACAGAAAGTGAGAAATCACTCCCCAGGGGGGATGGCCACGCCACAGTCCCTTCTCTTCCATTCTCCTCTCGGGATCTTGGGCACACACGCACACACACCTGATGTGAATTTAAGCCACTGGGTCCAGGACTCAAACCGTGGTCAACTACATGGGAGTTCAGTGACATAGCCATTACACCACACTAAGTGCTGGTCCTTTATTTATTTATTTATTTATTTTTGAGAGGTTTTTGCTACAGGGCGTGTGCACTTGCAGAGACACAGAGAGAGACAGAGAGACAGAAAGCGAGAAATCACCCCCCCCGGGGGGGGGGTACGGCCACGCCACAATCCTTTCTCCTTTATTCACCTCTTGGGATCTTGGGCATGCATGCACATGTGCCCGGCGTGAGTTTAAGCCACCGGGTCCAGGACTTAAACTGCAGTCGACTACATGGGAGTTCAGTGACATAGCCATTACATTACTGGTCCCAAGGGGGTGATTTCTTGCTCTGTCTCTCTCTGTCTCTCTGGTGAGTGCATGTGCCTTCTAGCAAAAATCTTTCCAAAAAAAAGATTTTCCTTTATGTTGTAATTAGGAAAATTCTCTTTGCTTCTTAGAAAGGAATAGAAGTCTCAGTAGATTATAGACCAACATCTCAATAAACGTCTATGATCAAAATATTTTATCCTCCCCTATCACATTACAGTGAATTCTAATTCCACCAAGCCAAACTCTACTAAGGGAATCTGCTCTAAGCCACTAACTGCTGAAATATCCTCACTGAATATGGGAAAACCTCTTTTTCTTCTCCTGGCCATTCTAAAGATCAACCATCAGCCCTGCTGAAGCCACATACACACAATGTCTTATGAATTAATCTGGGATACATCGCCTCATAAATCATATATTGTAGGATATTGTGGGATCAATACTTTTTTTAAGAAACAATGTCAGAGGACATACGAGAAAAATTATTTTGAGACTTCTAATACCTAAAGACATCCACTGTTAGAACTTTGAAAACTAATAATTTGGGATCATTTACGCATTTATTTTCAGTTATCTTTTCTATGTATACTTTTATTTCTTAACATAGGTTCAGAAATCATTTTTAAATAATTCAATTAGCTAAGAAGTCTAGCAACAGTACTATTTTTGATGAGGATCTTGTAAAATCCATAGGAAAACCATGTTTTGAAAAGATATTAATAGAACTCCTAGCTGGCCCCCACAGCCTCAATTCTCAATTGATTAATTTTGAGTGACAAACCTATAAGAATCTTGGCTAGGAGAACTAAAAAGACTTTGGGCCAGAAGGGAGTGTAGTAGTTAAGGTGCTAGACTCCCATATGGCCAAACATGGTTTAAGTCTCAGACCCAGTGGCTTGAAAATCACACTGGGTGAATATGCACATGTGCTCTAAATCCCAAGAGAAGAATAAGAATGGAAGAGAAGGGATTATGGTGTAGCCACCTTTCCCCTCACTATCTCTCTGTCCCTCCCTCTATCTGTCTCTCTCTGGCAAGTGCACATGCCCTACTGCAAAATCCTAAGGAAAAAAAAGAAATAGAAAGGCTTGATTTGGGATGTGAAGGATGACTACCTAAGTTATCTTCCACCCCAACCCCTCAAAGATGTGACAACTTCTGCAGCAGCAGGGAGATATATTCAAGATACATCAAGAAATATACTCTATAACTAAAGGTACAGTAGAAAAATCAAGAAAATGGGGTCACTCTGGCTTTGACTCACAAATAAGATTAACACATGTGATAAGAAGGTATTTACCACAAATCTCATTACCACAGTAGATGCAGAGCTAAAGCCGTAATACAGGAAAGGTGACCTGAATGCAGTCAGCAGACAGAGGGCAATAAAAAATGACTGGCAGCATAATATGAGTATATGCTGGGAACTAGAATCAGGGTTCACAAAGCTGAAAAGATGGGGAAATCTAAAGTTGGAGAAAGGGATCTTACCATCATATTATGCTTCTATTCATCAGTCATCAGTTTTAACCTAGGACTGAGTATCATCGGCCAAAGTAAGAATTTATCATTTAAAGTAGAGATTCATGCAAAGGTCGGCATTCAAGATACAGATGACCTATGAGTTCAAAACAGTAGAGGGAACCAACACATTAAATAAAAGAATGTGGTATGTTCCTGGCGTGTGAGACTTCTACAGTCACTAGATCATGAGCTGAATACAGTGAAAATGCGGTATCATCAAGTAGGGGTCAGGTTGTTGAGAACACTTGTAGACTGGGCTAAGGAATTTAGTTTTGTTCTTTGAGAAATTTTGGAACCATTAAAGATTCTAGAACAGAAGAATATATCCATTATAATTATGTCTAGAAGGTAAAGATTCGTGATTGGAGTCAAAGCTGATGACAGGCAAAGGAAGGTGAGGATCTCTTCCAAGGAATGTCACTGGGGATGATGTGGAAAAACAGATTTGAAAGATGTGCAATGTATTAGAAACAAAAGGACATGACAACCAAGTTGTAGAACATCAGGAGACACCAAGTCCCTCAATCTTCAAAAGGAGTTATCAAGGGCATTCTATGTGCCAGGAACTGTGCGTATAGTCAAGGATAAATAAAATAAAATAAAATAAAATAAAATAAAATAAAATAAAATAAAATAAAATAAAATAAAATAAAATAGTGACCCAAACTAAACAGGACTCCTAGGTTCTTGGAAAACAGCAGGAAAGTGAGAAATGCAGTCAAGTGTATGTATAGCTACCAGCTGCAGTAAGTTCTAATAAGAAAAGTCAGTTTTAAGGTAGTTTGTAAAAAATAAACTGGAGAGAGCACCTATGAGGAATTAGCATGTCACAAGACCTATGTAAGATGCACAAGAGTTATGAAGTGATGCGATACCTGAGAATGTTCTAAGCAGAGAAAGAACATGAACAAAGGCCCTGGCAGGAAGAGACTCTGGCATGGCCTAACTTAAAAGAGATTTCTGTGGGCTTCATAAAAAATGACAACACTTTGAGACAGAAAATATAGGAAGAGAAACAGGCCTAAGGGTGATGGTGGAAGAAAGAAGACTAGGTCTTGTGTTTTGGACACTTCAAGTTTAAAATATAAGCAAAATACTAGATAGTTGTTCAAGGAAAGCAGGTTAATGGAGCTGGAAATTGAATTTCTCGATTCATCAGTGTCTATGTGATATTTTCATTTCCCATTTGGGGAAAACAATGATTAAGAAATAAGTAGAGTGAAAAGAAAAGGTAGTAGTGAGGGCTGAAAAAAAAGTAGTCCGAAAAACGAGAAAAGAGACACAGGAGTAGTATGATGGGAGCCAATGGTGGGTTTTTCCACAAAGTTGTTAACAGGGACAAGTATGATAGGGTGACCATGAATGATATGCAATAAAGAGGCCATGTAAGGTCAAGTTACAGGTCACAAATAACTAATAAAAAATGAGTCAGTTCAGGATCAAACCAGGAAAGTTTCTGAAGGATAAAAAGAAGGAAGCTTCATAAACATTAATAAACAAACAGAAAACTATTTTCTTATTTTTTTTTGAGAGAGAGAGATTTTTGCTATAGGGCACATGAACTCACCAGAAAGACAGAGATAGAGAGACAGAAAGCAAGAAATCAACCCCCCAGGACGATGGCCATACCATAATCCCTTCTCCTCCATTCTCCTATCAGGTACTTGGCATGCAATCACACGTGCCTGGCATGAGTTTTAAGTTGCCAGGTCCGGGGCTCGAACCACAGTTGACTATGTTGGAGACCAGCAATGTAACCATTACACCATCTGCTAGTCCCAAAACTAGTTTCATTTTAATACCTTAGTTGCTCTTAATTTTTTTAAATTATAAAGTCTTTACTACCTTTATTCAAATCTGAGTCTGCAAAGTCAAATTCCATAGAAGAGTATGTTTGTTGTAGAACAGTTTACAATTTTTAAAACTAGCCTTAAATATACATTTATTTAAAATCTGGTATAACTTGAGAGAACTATATTTTTGTTTTTGTGATTTCCTTGTAGAATCAAATTTGGTTTGCAGAGAGGCAAAGGTTACGTGTGTGGGTAGGATACCATCTTATACACAGCAGATTCCAAGAAAGCCTTTGGTGGTGTGGGTGGTTAAGCAAATATTCTTCCCTTAGTTCTGGTACTTTCCGCTGGACTTTCGCCTTCTAAGTCTGAACTTGTCTATTGGGAAAACAAAAAATGCAGGAGAAACATGTGTCAACAAGTGTATGCTTATTTCAAAATAGTAGAAAAGAATGGCATATGTAGGTTCCAATGATTTTGTATTATTAAAACAATGACCCCTACAAAGTGATAGGCTTAACTCAAATCTAAATAAATTAAGGCTTTATTTAAGGAGTTTTATTGAGGATTTATAAACATGTGAACATTTTTAATGTGTACAATTTGATATGTTTAAATATATGCAAACACTCTTTTTTTCATCAGTACAATCGAGGTAATAAACATATCCTATGCTTCCCCAAGTTTCCTTGCGTCCTGTTGTTCTTGCGTTTTTTGCTTGCTTGTTTTTGCTTGTTTCTGAGGTAAGAACACTTAATATAGACCTACTCTCTTAAAAGTTTGGAAGTGTGCACTACCATCCTGTGAACTATATACCTATGTTGTACAGATCTGGATAGCATTAATGTATTTATGTAGCATAGCTGAAACTTTTTATCTAACAATGCTCCATATGGCCCAACCCCTGAAACCCAATACTGTATTTTCTATTTCTATGATTTGACTACTAAAGGTCGCCCCTATAAATAAAATCATATGTGTTTGTCCTTTGGAACTGACTTATTTCATTTAATGTAATGTCCTCCAGGTCCATCCACATTGTCACCAATGGCAGAATTCCTTTTTTTTTTTTTTTAAGGCTGAATAATGTCCCATTGTATGTATTTTTACCATATTTTTAAATCCATTATCTTTCAATGAACATGACTTGCTTTCATCTCTTGGCTACTATGGACAATGCTGCAATGAACATTGGAGTGTAGATATCTCTTCGAGATCTTGATTTCAATTCTTCGGAATCTATACCACGAAGAAGGAAATAAAATGAAACTTCTCCAACTGGTGATGAACATATATAAGAACTTATTTTAAATATGCTCTAAAGCTATATATGTTTCTTAAATAATATCCTAGTGTAATTTATGCAAAGGGCCATTTTTTCTTCCCCATTACCAGTGGGTACCAGTGGGCATGCACATGTGCACACACGTGTATATGCACGTATATACAAGCACATGTACACACGCACATACACCAAAGAAACCAGAAGAAAACTACAAGGCTGTACAGAGCTCAGATGATCTCCAAGCTAATAATAAAAAAGAGTAGAACACATCATTTATCTCCGCATTAACTACTTTTAGATTAATAACTTCTGGAAACTTCCCTCAGACTCCAAAGAGATTCATTATTTAATTCACTAGAATACCCATGAGCTTCAGAGTAAACATATATGGGCTACTCTGAGATACGTATGTCAAATTCAAGCAGAGGACTGACTTTATGTTAAGTGGCACACATCTGCTCCACGGTGACACTTGGATTTTACTTCATTCCCTTTATTAATAAATCTCACTAGTATTTTTATACCATTTTCTTCCATTTCTCTTACCTCCTATGTTGCGAAAAATATGAATTGGGTACTTTAAAGATACCATCCCATTTTCCACACAAGGGAACTGAGACTCTATTAACAAAATTTCTTCAAAATCACACAGTCGGTGACTGTAAAAACAGGACAGATGACAGTCAGATATTCATCTGAAGCTCAAAGTCCTTTGCCACACTGCAATCCATTGTTGAGCCAAGAGCTGAGTGGAAAGTTAATTGAAGACATGATTTCAGTGCATCAGGAAATCAGAGGAAAACAAAACAACAAATTTATGTGTAGGGGGAAAAAAAAAACCTGTAAAAATATGTGAAGCCAAACCTTCTTATGTGGTTTGGACATTTGCTGTTGCAGCTGAAAAGGATTAAATTTAGAAATCCTGATCAAGTGTTCACAAAATGATTTTTACTCTGGAATCTACTTCCACATGGTGACCATTTTTATAATTTCTTAAGCAATTTATTTGGCTTGACCACCTCCTGCTTGAAATTCTTCCCTTAGTTCTCGAGGCTGGACCAGCACGTTTTCATTCTGATTGTCCCTGAAAACCTTGACTTCTGTTGATTCGCCTCCAACCAAGGATGTTCCCAGGGTCTCGGCCCCCCATGTCATCCTCCTGGACACTCATTCCTTTCTATCTGGCAGTCTAAGTCACAGAAATTCGAATAAAAAATTCAATATGCCCTATGGGGGGGGGAAATGGGAACTTTGCTAAACTGAGCACTACACAGAGGTGTCCCAGTGTATTACTAATTTTATTATCCAGGCACACACCCTATAATGGGACTTGAACTACTAGATGAGAAAAACAAAGGGGATGGAAACCTCATCAAAGGACCATTCACAGTATCTCAGACTTGCTCTGTTTGTAGGCAGTAAGGAAACGGCAACAACACAGAGGCCGTTCTGTTTTGAGAAGTCTAGGCTAACCTTGAGATGAACATGACAACTGCAAATATGGTCACAGCCACATCAAAACAAACACCCAAGGCGCACAATGAGAAGTAACTGCTGGCAACCTGCTCCCACACAGAGATAGTAATCACCAGCAGGAGTGTTACCTTTGAAGGGGAGAAGTCTAAGTGGTTGGCTAGCCAGGAAAAATATTATAGACCCCAAGACTTACTGATCAAAGAAAGCTGAAGTTCCCTAAAGAAGTCAGGATATGAACTAATCCACATGTTTTTAGAATGAAGATACACTCAGATTGTGAATTTATAACCCCTGGATATCACCCAAGGGCATCCTAGACTGGACCACGCCCTTTGAGATCCAAAAGAATTTAGAGAAATAAGCTTGGCATGGCCAACCCTCTTGTTCATGGTTTCAAGATTGGAAACCTTCAAATTCCTCACATTTCTTCCAAATCAAGATATTTAGATAGCAAACCCTTTAATCCAACTAAAAAGAGCTATTTGAAATGTCTGAGCTTTCTGCCTAGACTGAAGAGCTGTTTTTCAATTAGCAGCATGGATTGAGGAATTTTCTGGCATCTGCCATGAAGTGAGTAAACTCAAACATGATAAAATAAACTTAAAAAGGAAAAAAAAAGTAGCTCATTTTAATTAACTTCCGGTAAGACTTAAAAGGCAGCCTAAACCACAAAAAGTCAGTTTCCAAAACTCTGCTCTTTTTTATTTTTGCTAGACAACATGACTCCACTGCCACTTATTAGTACTGATTTTTAAATACATTGTTTTTGTTTTTGTTTATTTGAGTAATTGATTTATAAACAGGGAGGATGCACTTTTCAGAAAAACCAAGGCAATCTCGGCCTCTCTAAATTGTTTTAAATTAATTCAACAAAGTTAAAATATGAATATATCTCAATAATGACTGTTTTAAAAATATAGGTCAAGGGCCAGCAGGTGGTGTGGAGATTAAAGCATTGGATCCTACATGGATGACTCCACAGTTTGAGTCCCACACCCCACAGCTCGAAAATCACACTTGGTGCATATGTGTGCATGCCCAAAATCCTGAGAGGAGACTGGAAGAGAAGAGACTGTGACATGGCCATCCCTCCTGGGGACTGATTTCTCATTTTTCCACTCTATCTCTGGTAAGTGCACCCATTCTATGGCAAAAACTTAAATTAAAAAATAAGCATTTATAGAGGTAAATAAAATATATTTGGACGCTTTTCAACAAGGAAGGCTACCCAATTGCTTCAATTTTTCTCAACCACCCCTAAATTTTGACATTTATAATATTCAACTACAGTGTTACAAAATGATAATAATGACATTGTATTTATAAATTACATATTATTTGCATTTTGAGAAAAAAGCTTGCCATCATGTTATCATGTTAGATTTATTTTATTTTAATTTAAATTTATTAAAAATGTATTTATTTCATTATCAGTATGTCCTTTGCACTTTTTCTTTTTTTTGCCAGAGGCACCTGTGCTCACCAGAGTGATACGGGGAGAGGAAAAATGTATCCCCCATTAGTATTTGGTCATGCCACAATATCTTCTCCCCTATTTCTCTCCCCTGTTGGGATTTTGAGCACACACACCTGGAGTGTTTTTCAAGCTTCTGGGGCTGGAATTTGAACCACAAGGTTGGCCATGTAGGATCCAGCTTCCTTAACCACCAAAACACAGAACTGGCTCGGCATTTTATTTAACCATAACAAACTTTCTCTGACAAGTAGAACCTATATAAAAGATGAAATCATATTTTGAAAATATTTTTATACTTATACTGAAACAATCTTGCCTAGATTAGAAATCTTGTTTACATGAAAAATATTTTCTTCACATATTAAACTGGCCTTACAGGGCTGGCCCTGTGTCCTACTGGCTAGGGGAGCTGGACCCACATATTTGACAGAGGTTCAAATCCTGCCCCCTTGGTAAACACACCAGGAATATATGCATATATGCCCCCAAATCCCAATAAAATGGATAAATGGAGAAGGGATTGCAGCACAACCACATCATCCCACTGTGGGGGTGCTTTCTCCCTTTCCTTCTCCTTCTCTCCAGTGAGTACAAGTGACTTCTGGCAATTGATAAAAGGAAAGAAAGAAAGAAAGAAAGAAAGAAAGAAAGAAAGAAAGAAAGAAAGAAAGAAAGAAAGAAAGAAAGAAAGAAAGAAAGAAAGAAAGAAAGAAAGATCTTACCTCCTATGTTGCGAAAAATATGAATTGGGTACTTTAAAGATACCATCCCATTTTCCACACAAGGGAACTGAGACTCTATTAACAAAATTTCTTCAAAATCACACAGTCGGTGACTGTAAAAACAGGACAGATGACAGTCAGATATTCATCTGAAGCTCAAAGTCCTTTGCCACACTGCAATCCATTGTTGAGCCAAGAGCTGAGTGGAAAGTTAATTGAAGACATGATTTCAGTGCATCAGGAAATCAGAGGAAAACAAAACAACAAATTTATGTGTAGGGGGAAAAAAAAAACCTGTAAAAATATGTGAAGCCAAACCTTCTTATGTGGTTTGGACATTTGCTGTTGCAGCTGAAAAGGATTAAATTTAGAAATCCTGATCAAGTGTTCACAAAATGATTTTTACTCTGGAATCTACTTCCACATGGTGACCATTTTTATAATTTCTTAAGCAATTTATTTGGCTTGACCACCTCCTGCTTGAAATTCTTCCCTTAGTTCTCGAGGCTGGACCAGCACGTTTTCATTCTGATTGTCCCTGAAAACCTTGACTTCTGTTGATTCGCCTCCAACCAAGGATGTTCCCAGGGTCTCGGCCCCCCATGTCATCCTCCTGGACACTCATTCCTTTCTATCTGGCAGTCTAAGTCACAGAAATTCGAATAAAAAATTCAATATGCCCTATGGGGGGGGGAAATGGGAACTTTGCTAAACTGAGCACTACACAGAGGTGTCCCAGTGTATTACTAATTTTATTATCCAGGCACACACCCTATAATGGGACTTGAACTACTAGATGAGAAAAACAAAGGGGATGGAAACCTCATCAAAGGACCATTCACAGTATCTCAGACTTGCTCTGTTTGTAGGCAGTAAGGAAACGGCAACAACACAGAGGCCGTTCTGTTTTGAGAAGTCTAGGCTAACCTTGAGATGAACATGACAACTGCAAATATGGTCACAGCCACATCAAAACAAACACCCAAGGCGCACAATGAGAAGTAACTGCTGGCAACCTGCTCCCACACAGAGATAGTAATCACCAGCAGGAGTGTTACCTTTGAAGGGGAGAAGTCTAAGTGGTTGGCTAGCCAGGAAAAATATTATAGACCCCAAGACTTACTGATCAAAGAAAGCTGAAGTTCCCTAAAGAAGTCAGGATATGAACTAATCCACATGTTTTTAGAATGAAGATACACTCAGATTGTGAATTTATAACCCCTGGATATCACCCAAGGGCATCCTAGACTGGACCACGCCCTTTGAGATCCAAAAGAATTTAGAGAAATAAGCTTGGCATGGCCAACCCTCTTGTTCATGGTTTCAAGATTGGAAACCTTCAAATTCCTCACATTTCTTCCAAATCAAGATATTTAGATAGCAAACCCTTTAATCCAACTAAAAAGAGCTATTTGAAATGTCTGAGCTTTCTGCCTAGACTGAAGAGCTGTTTTTCAATTAGCAGCATGGATTGAGGAATTTTCTGGCATCTGCCATGAAGTGAGTAAACTCAAACATGATAAAATAAACTTAAAAAGGAAAAAAAAAGTAGCTCATTTTAATTAACTTCCGGTAAGACTTAAAAGGCAGCCTAAACCACAAAAAGTCAGTTTCCAAAACTCTGCTCTTTTTTATTTTTGCTAGACAACATGACTCCACTGCCACTTATTAGTACTGATTTTTAAATACATTGTTTTTGTTTTTGTTTATTTGAGTAACTGATTTATAAACAGGGAGGATGCACTTTTCAGAAAAACCAAGGCAATCTCGGCCTCTCTAAATTGTTTTAAATTAATTCAACAAAGTTAAAATATGAATATATCTCAATAATGACTGTTTTAAAAATATAGGTCAAGGGCCAGCAGGTGGTGTGGAGATTAAAGCATTGGATCCTACATGGATGACTCCACAGTTTGAGTCCCACACCCCACAGCTCGAAAATCACACTTGGTGCATATGTGTGCATGCCCAAAATCCTGAGAGGAGACTGGAAGAGAAGAGACTGTGACATGGCCATCCCTCCTGGGGAGTTATTTCTCATATTCCCGCTCTCTGTCTCTATCTCTGATAAGCATGTGTGCCATATATATATATATATATATATCAAGGTCCTAATAAATTTGGACAACTTCTGTCAATACTACAATAAAATTCAAAAGGTTTTTCAACAAGGAAGGCTACCCAATTGCTTCAATTTTTCTCAACCACCCCTAAATTTTGACATTTATAATATTCAACTACAGTGTTACAAAATGATAATAATAAAATGACATTGTATTTATAAATTACATATTATTTGCATTTTGAGAAAAAAGCTTGCCATCATGTTATCATGTTAGATTTATTTGCTTTTAATTTAAATTTATTAAAAATGTATTTATTTCATTATCAGTATGTCCTTTGCACTTTTTCTTTTTTTTGCCAGAGGCACCTGTGCTCACCAGAGTGATACGGGGAGAGGAAAAATGTATCCCCCATTAGTATTTGGTCATGCCACAATATCTTCTCCCCTATTTCTCTCCCCTGTTGGGATTTTGAGCACACACACCTGGAGTGTTTTTCAAGCTTCTGGGGCTGGAATTTGAACCACAAGGTTGGCCATGTAGGATCCAGCTTCCTTAACCACCAAAACACAGAACTGGCTCGGCATTTTATTTAACCATAACAAACTTTCTCTGACAAGTAGAACCTATATAAAAGATGAAATCATATTTTGAAAATATTTTTATACTTATACTGAAACAATCTTGCCTAGATTAGAAATCTTGTTTACATGAAAAATATTTTCTTCACATATTAAACTGGCCTTACAGGGCTGGCCCTGTGTCCTACTGGCTAGGGGAGCTGGACCCACATATTTGACAGAGGTTCAAATCCTGCCCCCTTGGTAAACACACCAGGAATATATGCATATATGCCCCCAAATCCCAATAAAATGGATAAATGGAGAAGGGATTGCAGCACAACCACATCATCCCACTGTGGGGGTGCTTTCTCCCTTTCCTTCTCCTTCTCTCCAGTGAGTACAAGTGACTTCTGGCAATTGATAAAAGGAAAGAAAGAAAGAAAGAAAGAAAGAAAGAAAGAAAGAAAGAAAGAAAGAAAGAAAGAAAGAAAGAAAGAAAGAAAGAAAGAAAGAAA